>NC_051176.1:257388028-257688028 GCF_013339695.2 Rhipicephalus sanguineus
TGTTTTTTCTCTCTCTACCTCTCTGTCAGCAACGATGAGTTCACAGAGAGTTGTGTACGCGCAAAAACGGCTCAACATCGTTATACTTCTGCTGAAAGAATCTACTATACACATATGAAACCATCTCGCCCGCTGCTATAAGTAGCCGCTTCCAATGTTATTGGTGGGCAGCCTTCTTTATTACGTTCAGAATGAGACACTGTCTGGCTATTCCAAAAAGAAATTATTTATTGTTCAGCACAGTAGTGTGCTGCTTATTGTGCACATTTCATTTTAACGCCGCGAGTTTTCGCAGACTTGTGACGTCGCGTAACAAGGAAGCGATTTTATGGCACCGAAAATTTTTGACCAATAGCGAAAAACCAATGTCGAACCCGTATTGAAAATAGTTTTTTTTTACGTAGTCATGCGTAAGTGGTAATTACGCGGTGGATCACTTACTCGTCATTTGTTGCGTCGTGTTACGAGCAGGGGCTCTGAGCATGACCCACAAAAGTTTGACCAATCATTAACACCTAACGACATATGCGGAAGGAAACAATGCGGGGCAGTTTAACGATGTAATCACCCACATTTTTTTCAAAGAAAATTTGAGCTTACACATCTTACGTAGGCTATTTACATGGAGTAGCCGGAGAGGAGCAGTAAAGAGCCACTTCACCGCTTTCCCCTTTGCCCACCTCCCAAGCTGGGAAAAGTAGGAGGGCAAGGAACGACACCTAGCATATGAATTCGTAGTCATTTACAATCTTATAGCATACAGAACCAGCTCAATGTGGTTCCTATAAATAATAATTGACTGAAGTTGGTCTTCTTGTTTAGAAAGATTTTATATTGGAGGGTTCTAACAGTAAAGGAATTGGTACTCGGCTTATTCAGAACACTTCTGCGAAGTACCTTGCTTTGTCAGCCACATGTTTTGTTTAAGAAGGGAGAATTTAAGGTACTAGATTCATAGCAGGTTCTTCATACTCACCGTATTTACAAAGCCAAAGTGAGACCGTGAAGTTTGCAGTCGGAATGCAAAGGTGGAGAACAGGTAAAGGCGGCTGTACTTTTTAAACTTGGTGGTAAAATTTCCAAAATAATATTAAACACTGCTGTGTTGTCGCGGTATAGGGCAGCCCAGCCTGCACAATCTCTTTGTGCAGATTCTTCCTTTATTGCAGACATCTCTATGAGTATAAAAAATCACGTCAAATTGAGAGCAAATGCAGTTCTCTCTCTCATATATATATATATATATATATATATATATATATATATATATATATATATATATATATATATATATATATATATATGGCGGACAGAGAGCAACGCCAGCCCAGCCCCCCCCCCCCCCCCCCCCCCCCCACTCGCGAAAGAGTTGGTACGCCACTGCACAAGTGAAAACAAGGGAAACTTCGTTAAGCTCTTGAACTTGTTTGCTAAATATGACGAAATTGTAGGAAAGAAATTGAAGGGTGGAGCAGCGAACGAGAAGTATGTTCATCATTCGATACAAGACCAGATCCTCGAAATTCTCAGCCACATCACATTAACAAGTATAAAGGAAGAGATAAAAAGCTCCCAGTGCTTCGAACTTATCGTCGATGAAACCAAGGACCTAAGCCAGGTGGAACAGTTATCAGTTGTAGTAAGGTACTACTAAGGACTGTCTTTGAGCGGTTCCTTGGATTCCGCAACGCTGAGCAATTGGATGCAAGGTCGCTCCTGAGCTACGCAAAGGAAACGTTGAATCGCTGCGCCATTGATTCTCAGCTATACATTGCTCAAACATGATGATGGTGCGAGTGTCATGAGCGGTACCTCAAGGGGCGTCCAGGCGCTGTTCAGGCAGGAAGTGCCGCAGGCAGTGTACGTACATTGCATGAACCACCACCTCAACCTTGTCATCGTGGCCCCGCCACGGTGGTCTAGTGGTTATGGCGCTCGACTGCTGACCCGAAGGTCGCGGGATCGAATCCCGGCCGCGGCGGCTGCATTTTCGATGGAGGCGAAAATGTCTGAGGCCCGTGTACTTAGATTTAGGTGCACGTTAAAGAACCCCAGGTGGTCGAAATTTCCGGAGCCCTCCACTACGGCGTCTCTCATAATCATATCGTGGTTTTGGGACGTTAAACCCCAGATATTATTATTATTAACCTTGTCATCGTGGATGTCTGCAAGGCGATAAAATCGGTGAGGGATTTTTTCTCTTTTTTGTAATGCCTCTATGTCTTCCTAAGTGGATCTGCCGTTCACTCCCTGTTCGTAGATGTGCAAAAAAGGTTGTTTTTGTCAGTGACAGAGCTGCAGCGTCTCAGCGATACACGATGGACCTGCCAGATAGCGTCTTGCAGAGCTGCAATGAAAAGCTTTCCTGCAATCCTTGTATGTCTCGCCGAAGTCATCGCTACAAACAGCAGGTGGGCAACGGAAAGTAGGGGTCTACTTGAGCAAATGAACTTCTCGTCTCTCTTCCATTTAAGCCTATTTACCAAGGTACTTAGCCGCCTTAAGGTTCTTTCGGACCTATTGCAAAGTAGAGACTGCAATCTTAGTCATCATGGCACGCACAGTCATTGACGAGTTCTCCGAAATGAGAAATTTGCAGAGCGCATTTGACACTGTGTGGGCGCAAACCTGCAGTATTTCTGAGGAGAACGGGGTGCCCCAAAGGGAAAAGCAGAGAACGAAGCGCCTTCCGCTTCATTTAGAGCAGTTTGTATTGAGTGAAGGACAGCCCGTTGACGAAGAGTCTCCAGATTCAAAGGAAGCATTCAGAGTCAAAGTTTTTCTACCCGTTTTGGACCACCTCATTGCGGAACTGACTAGGCGGTTCACGGAGAATAATGATGTACTCTTCGGAGTCAGCGCCCTCCACCCAGAGTGAGAATTTTATGGACATCTCCTTACTCAAGCCTTTCGCTGAGCACTATGCATGCGACATCGACAGTGTTGAAGTTGAGTGCAAGTCGGTAATAAAGCTTCTTCCGCGCATTGAAGCCGAAAGCAAGTGCAAAATAGAAACATTGATGCAATTGGCGACTGTCTTGGGAGAGTATAAGCATAGGCGTGCGCAGGGGGGGGGGGGGGGCAAGGGGGGCGAGAAGGGGGGGCGCAAAGTCAGCCCTATACATTGTAGGGGGGGGCGAGAAGAGGGGCGCAAAGGCAGCCGCATACATTGACATAATAGGGAGGGGGGCGCTGCGACGAACTTTCGCCCCCCCTGAAGGGGAACCCTGCGCACGCTTATGAGTATAAGCTAGCCTTCCACGAACTGCACAAGCTAGGTGTTATCGCTGTGACGATACCGGAATCGTTATCATCTTGCAAGCGCGCATTTTTCGTGCCTTCGAAGACTGAAGACTTATCTTCGCAGCAAGATGACCAACAACCGTCTGAGCGATCTAGCTGCGCTTGCGGTCGAGCGATCTCTTGCCAATAAGATAGATCTTCAGCGTGTTGTTGACATGTTCGATGCTGCGCACAGTAATCGACGTATACGTCTACACTAGTATGATGGCATAATGAAACCCTATTGTATACCTTTGCGGTGCATTCATGGGAAAATTGTTCGGGTACGGGTACATAGTAGTGAAACCTATACCGGTATCAGAACACCCGCTTCACCATCGAATAATCCCCGCCGTGGCTTGTTGTGTGCTGTCACAGCGCAGGCAACGACATCTGTGGTAGCGACGAAATCTTCGACGACTTTCTTGGTGTTTGTCCTCGCTTTGAAACAAACTGAAAAGGGTGCTGTCCGAGGCCGCGTCGATGGCCTAGCTTCTCTGATGAACAGTGATGAAGTCGGAGAGCAGACATTTACGTTTGCGAAAGCTGGTGTACTGTATAGCCATGCAGATGTGAAATGACTGGCATGCCTATGCGTGATCTAGTTTTAGAAAGTCTATCCTCTCTTTATTTTTTTTTACTCTTTTGCTACATAGCTTTTTGTTATTCTTTTTCCATTTCCGACGCTTTGCACGACCAAGCAGCGCAAGGAGGGTGTTTTAACTTTTTTTTTTAATCTAGCGCGTATTTAGGAAACTTGGAATTGATATGAACCTTATTTAGTGGTGTTAGTTATCTCTGATGCTGTGAGATTACGGTTTCGAAGCTATATTGTGATATGAAGTTAACTGGTGTTATTTTATTGCTGATGGTTACCTGCTTTATTTTCTTTATTTGGTACTGCTTTTTGTGTATACGCTGTTCGATGCAATATATAAATTTTCATTATATTAGCAGAAACACTGCTGTGTAAACATGCTAAATATAAATTTTTATCTTACTGCGTTGCTCGAATATCTTATACATTGACGTGTTTAGAACCTGGGCCTTCAGCCCAGTCAAACTGTTGCTAACATTTCAGCCACCGAGCATTTGTATCCTATTAGATTGTAGTAAATGTTCATAAATAAATGTTCGCTTTTGCTTTCCACATCCTTTGATTGGTAGCTGACGCAAAGCACAGTGAAGGGGAACAGCGCAGGTACCGACGGCTAATAAGCACACAGAAGACAAACGCAGCGCTGACTTTCAACAAAATGGTTATTTCACTTGTGCACAGCTATTTATACTGAACACTTCAGAAAAAAAGTTTTTGTAGCTGCGCACAGCTTCTTCTCAAGTCGATATCGCCCTGGCATATTATCAAGGAAGCTCAGCTCTTTTTCACACAAGGCTACACTGACAGGCAGCTAATGCAATTCTAACCCGTACGTAATTTGGCGGGTGCCTCGATGATTTATCTTGTAAGAGTTGACTTAGATAGAGATAAAATCTTGCAGATAATATTTTATCTCGATGTAAGTCAACTCCTCAAGTCATGAGATGATGTAAGCTTACATGTAAGTCATCGAGGCAGCCGCTGTCTGGATGACTGATGGGAGAAACTGCAATGAACAGAAGCGGTGGGGCTGAGGAATAATTGGCATCTATTGATCATGCGCGGCCTCGATGTCTATTACGTTGCACTTACCTAAGCAGAACACCGTGCATGTTTATTGGAGTCTTGAGCGACTGAAGGAAGCGTATGCGCCATCTAACAAGAGTTATATCTCGGACATTCCAATCTAATAAGTCAGGCGTTTATAAAACAAGAGAGGAAATAGGAAGGGAGTAAAACAGAGCGAAAACACAACGCATAAGTCCCCCCGCCCCTGCCCCCCCCCCGAAGGAACTCCCTTTTCGTGGCTGCCCCCCCCCCCCGTAAAAAAATCCTGGCGCCACCCCTGTGGCACTGATCTTTGAAGTGAAGCGCCTTGAATTCGGGGCTAGAGAGTTGCAAGGCTTTGTGAAGCTTCTGCATGTAAGAAGCTGAGTCGGAGCACAATACAGCTATGTTGTCTAATACAACTACGCGCGTAAACTTTAAATCGGTCAAACCAAAAGATGTATCAATGAGCGCTAGGACTTGCCCTTTCTATAAAGAACGGAACCAGGTCATATTGGCCCTTGAAATGGGAGTTTATCGGATAAAAAAAATTTTACTGGCGAATGTTTATCGGATTTTTTCGGATAAAACCGAAAAAATGGAGCCCTAGTTATACTTTATGTATGTTCGTGCGTGCGTTTGTATGTGTGCGTCTGATATACACATATAAAAGTGAAAAATTGGGGGGGGGGGGTGAACCCTCCTCTACGCCAGTGACAGCTATAGGCATTAGAATCTACTCTTCACACGTCGTTCCCGCGACGTTACGTACGTTGCGAACTGTCGATGAGGATGTACGTCAATGAGTTTTGGTGATGTGGACTGCCACAAAGCCATCCAAATGCTCGAAAGGGGTCTGGTTCTGGCAGTGGCGCGAAAGAAACGCCAGACTTCCATCAAGGACTTCTTTAAGCCATATAAACATGATGAATAAGTTCTTCTGAGACAGAGCTGTGTTCAGTGCGTCTGTTTTACTGCTTACAGCAGCACTTTTTCCCTATTTGTTCGCGTTATACGCTTCCCGGCTGCTGCGACTTTTTTTTTCTTTTTTTTTTTTCGCAGTCCAATTATTAGGTTCTTCTGTTGTCATTCCCTGCGCAAACAGTACGTGCAAAGAAGGCCGCACCAGGAGGAAGAGTCAGGTGGCTCTACTATCGTCTTAAGTTAAAGTGGCCAGACGTCCCGATTTAGGCGGGACTAAAGCCCCTCCATGCATTTTCCGCCGGCTAGGCGGGACAGTGGGACGGGGCTAGCCGTCCCACTGTCCCGCCGACCTGCTTGCGGGACGGTGTTTTGTCCCGATTTCGGCCGAAAGCCGGCTCGCAGTCGCGGTCAGCTAGCCCGGCCACCACAATCCTTTGCTAAACTATGCTATGATCTGCTTTCTTTCTCTTTCTTTCTATCACTATCTCTTTCTCTCTCTTTCATTCTTTCTTCCTCTTTTTGTCCATTTCTTTCTCGTTCTCTCGCCCATAGCAACGCAATCATATGGTTCCCATAAACGCTTGTTCAGCTACCGCGCCTGAATAGCCGTGTGGTTATGCGAAGCTCGCCTTAGGACCCTAGGTATACCCGGGTTCGAATCCCACCTCGAAATTTTATTGCGTTTTATTTAATGCTTCTTCTCATCCTCTCCACTTCGAATCTCCTCCTCTTCTCCTTTCCTTCCTCCTGTCCACTTGGCCGAGCAGCTAGAGTTTTCGCTTAACGCTCGCCACCCTCCTCCTTCCCTCCTCCTTGCCTGAGGAGTCAGCACTCCTCGTTCTACTAGGCTTTACTCTCTCCATGTCATGAGTTCACAAGCCGTGTACTTTCTGCTGCAAAAAAAACATGCCATATTATGCCTGCGTACATGTGAGAGTGTGTGCGTGCACCTGTCGCTTATTGTATAGCTACCGGAAGTGCGAACCGAACGATATGAAGCCATTGAAAGTATATGTGCGTAAAATAAAATCATGTTTTATGCGGCTTCTTTTTTTTCACCTTCCTGGCAAAAGAAAATTTAAAGAAAACAGAATACTTCAAACGCGGCCGTAGAGACCTCCGACGCTCTCGATCGAAGCGTGCGAAATCGAATGTTTTCAATTCGCGTGAGCTAAAAACTCAGTACGGAAAGCATTCGATTCGTCATTTATTCTCCTGTGTTTTAGTGCCGCTTGTGTTTTTAGCTAGGTCCACATGTAATATTCGATTAACTGCATATGCTAAATGTGCAAGGCCACTTTAACTGTTATCAGCTATCATCTGTTTTCAACTAAAGGCCATCGTTATTGTTGTCTTTTACGAAATGTTTCATTCCTGGAATAATTTCTTAATTGCGCTGTCTATGGGTCATATATCAACGTCACTTTAACCGGTCAAGGTGACGCCCCCCTAGGAAATCACACCGATCTTGAGATCTGGAGGTATACCTTCCAGGCGGCTGCCCTTTATAAATCAGTTTTTGGTTTGTTTGTTTTTCGCTGTGCCAGCTTCTAAAAGCTTGAGACATCCATCTGATACGAGATCGTCGCAGCCCCCCCCCCCCTCGCAACCGCCATGCATCTCTCAAACAAGCGCCCCCAGCTGTGCTTCATCCTCTTTATTAGCGGGCAATGTAGGACAAAGGAAGAAAGGGAACCAGGGTTTGGGGGCTAGGAGAGGGAGCACTGTGTACTACAAGCGATGATAGCGGATTTCCGGTACCATAATGGTCGTGGTTGGTTGTAGTTGGTGGAGTTCTTCAACCTCAGTTCATCCACAACACTGTGCTTATAAGCTGTAAGGTAAAATTTCCAGGTTTAGCTGTTGCCTACGTCGGGACATTCCTAGGTTTCGCCGTTATTACGACCTACTGAGATGACGCCCAACAAAATGTTGAGAACCGTGAAAAAAAAAATGTATGTGACGTGTACGATTAGCCGCATGGTGATCTCCACTAACGCGTATACACGCGTGAGCACCGTCACCAGTCCGGTGGTCAGAGGGTTTGATATTTGCTTCCGCAGCAACGGCTGGCTTCTACGCGGGACTGAACTGCTTGCCTGCAGCGGGATGTGGACGAGCAGGTGCTTGTCCGTGCGCAGGACTCGGGCCGGGTCGTCCGGCCGCAGCCGAAAGCGGTCGAGGCCCAGCAACTTGGCACCCCGCAATTCGGCGTCCGGTGCTTCGAGCAGAGGCAAGGGCACTGAGTGCAGCGAGCTCGCCGCATCCGAGGACAACAGCTTGACGAGCTTCGCTGCGATCGCCTCACCCACGTCAACAGAGCCCTCGTTCTGTCGCCAGCCGCTCGGCCGATGGGCACTCGAGCAAACGGCTCTCGCTGTCGACTTTCGCTCGAGGCCGCGCCTGCGTTGAAGAGCGTTCTTGTGTAACTCGTTCGGAGGTCGTCGAGGGTGGGGCGAGAAGGGGCGATGAACTAGGGCGACAGGCTTCTCTCGGCAGTAATACGAAGGCCACGAGCGGGCGACGTGGGCGTCCTGTGGGAGGGTCGTGCCTACATGCAGAGCAAACTACGCCAAACGTGCCGGCTGCCTCTCCAAGCGACTGCGTTCCATTCCCTACAGTGTTGAGCGAGCGATAGGATTCGATTTGCCTTAAACCCTCACCACCTTGAATAGAGGCCCTTACCATCGACGTGCATGGGTTTGCTGAGACGACCGCGCAGTCTCGGAAGCGCACGCGTGCGTCGAGATCATGCTTGTCATCGGAAAGTGCCGCGCATAACGAACAAATCCGATTTCGGTGAGCGATGTCGCTTGTTCTATGACCCAAAACACCAGTCCAGTCTGTTCTGGAAGGCCTATCTCGGAGTTAATATACGTAGGATATTGTAGCTCGTGCAAGGTACGGCACTATACGGATACCGTCGTTGTCCCAAAAACAATAAAGTTAATTCTGGGATTTTACGTGCCAGAACGGTCGACGATTTGATTACGAGGCCCGCGCCGCAATGGAGGACTACTTATGAATTTTGATCACTTGGAATTCTTTGACATGCACATAAATCGAGGTATGCGAGCGTTTTCGCGTTTCGATTCCTTCCAAATGTGAACCGCTGCACGCGGGATACAACGTCGGTGCCGTCGTGGCCTTCGTTAAAAAAAAAAACCGCAACGACAAAACGAGAGAAAGCTATTAACTTTTCAGTGGTACATATATGAATTAACGCTAGCTTGGACAATTAGAACTTTTTAACAACATGTGATTCTCAAAGAATTCTCATATCTTTTACGGTGTGTGCGCTATACAGAACTCATGTTATAGTTCCTGAGCGATCTATACATGAGATAAAAACAGAAAGTCAGCTATTCTGCTCCACATAATATGCCTATACCATAATCTCAACGTCAATGTCAAAGACGACTTATAGGATTTTGTGAGATCAGCTGCCCACTTTCCGCTGCGTGCGGTCTTCAAATAATGGAATCAAATCTATCTTTTACGTTGCTTCACTCGTCAGAGAAACGAGATGACGGGAAAGAAGCCGCGCTAACCAAATTAACCAGACGTGACTGAGCGCGGCCTCTTCAAAAAAGTTCGCCAGAGTGCTGTTCCGACGTGCACACATCAGAGAAGCAGCGTGACGACAAATTGAACATAGCCCGATGTGTTTAAGAAGGCTAAAAAGTTCTGTGGATAGAAAGCTGAGCAATTTCAAAGAAGGCGGCAGTATAAAGATCGGAGATGAACGTGCTAAAACTCCTTCATTTATGCTTCACACGCATCTTTGGTTTGCGGAAACACGTTAGAAAGATGCAACACAGACGCGCTCACAAGCCGAACTGGCCATATTCATTGACTATTTACAACAATAAAATACATCGCGCGCACTTGAATGACAAAGAAGTGTATGTGTGGGCATAGGCGTGGGCACGGGGAAGGAGGGGGCGGGGTCAATGGGGGAGAGGCGCTCCCCCCTTATCATCGAAAGGGGGCGCCAATTCTGCCCCACATCTTTACTCAGCCGGACCTTTCACGCCATCTTTTAATGCGCAGGGTTATGGCTACGCATGTTTTTTTTTTTTTTTGACAAAAATGGCGATCAAGAACCCCTGATGTATTTAAAGGGGCCCTGCAACACCTTTTCAAGTAACCATCGAATGGATTTATTAAAGGGAAACTGGAGAGGTTTTCGAATTCGATGGAACTTCGTGGTTAGCAAGGAACGCCATTATTGTCGACGATGTCGTAATTTCTTCCGCGGTTCTTGCAGCAGGAGCTTTAGAATACGCGAAAGAAAAGTTTGTCTTTCTCCGCCCACGCGAGCGCGCCGAAGGTGTGGGCATGGAAACCAACGTCATCTTCGGTTCCTTTGGTTGAGCCTAGAGTGACCTAGAATAGGGGGAGTGTCCAAAGCGCCGGCTCCCGCGTGGGCCTTTTGCCGTGAACTCCCGCGCCGCGCCGCTGCTGCGCCGGACCCGTGGGCTTTCCGCGCTCGGGAAGCGTGCGGAAAGCGAGGGGCGTCTGCTACGCGCTGTAGTTTTTTGCGCCGCGTTTCCACACAGGTCACTTGAAGCCTACTTACCTTTTATAATACGGTGCGGAATGGAGCTTATCCATCTTTAAGCATTGTGTTAGTGCAGGGGCAACAACAGGATGCAAAAAATCATGTGTCAAGCGGCATCAGCGTGACCTAGTTCAGGTCACAGAGTCAGAGAACGTTGGTGCGTGTGTAAAAACGCGCAAAACGTACACGCACAAGCAAGAAACGAAAAAAAAAAAACATTATTCGCACGAGTAGTCGGGCAATAGCATCACGCATGCTCGAATTAAGAGTAACAAAAAAAAAAGTAAATTGCACGCGCAGTCAGCTGAAATACTTGCGCGCAGTGACCGCTTCACACTACGAGCGTTTTACTCATGGTCGCCACTGGTTTTCTAGCCATATGCACACCGCTTTATTCGACAATTCATTAGCCTCCACTAGCTATTTATTATGGACGGAGCAGACCGGGAAGACGCAAGTGAAAAAAAAAAGAAGAGTAGAGACGGCCATACGAGCGCAATGGTGTTGGCTTATTTTTGCTTCTGAGGTAGCGTACACGGCTCACCGTGCGCAAATATTTGAAAGAAAGCAATGCCAGGTAAACTAACCATATTCCAAAGCTTTTGCATAAAAGGCGTAATATAGAAAATGCTTTACAAATCCAGATATCATAGAAGCTAGTGTAATATCTCAATCACTTCAGAAAATTGCTCAAATGCAGAGATCCCTAATGTACCTTGCCTGAAAAAATGCAACATATATATATAATATTAATGAGAACTAACAGACAATAATGCCAAGGAAAGTATAGGGGATGTTTTTAGTAATAAATGTAAGGTAATTGTGAAGAAAGAAAAGTGGACGAAAAGATAGCTTGCCGCGGGCAGGGACCGAACCTGCGACCTTCGAATAACGCGTCCGATGCTCTACCAACTGAGCTACCGCGGCGGCCATCCCCCCGTCCACTTTATAGGGTATATGTGTGCATTTAAACGTGGGAGCGTCAGTCAGCGCCGCCAGTAGCCATGACGGCGAGTGTGGAACACTCTTTTTCTGCCTGTTGGCGTCACGTAGCACGTGAACTTATTACGAGCTGGCAGCTGACCAATAATCCCTCGCATACTACCTGAAAGCATCAAGTCTGCCAGAACGAGACCCTCGCTATGAACGAAGGAAAGAAGTGTTAATTTCAAGGGCTCGTTTCTTTGTTATACACATATTAATGAGAACTAACAGACAATAATGCCAAGGAAAGTATAGGGGATGTTTTTAGTAATAAATGTAAGGGTAATTGTGAAGAAAGAAAAGTGGACGAAAAGATAGCTTGCCGCGGGCAGGGACCGAACCTGCGACCTTCGAATAACGCGTCCGATGCTCTACCAACTGAGCTACCGCGGCGGCCATCCCCCCGTCCACTTTATAGGGTATATGTGTGCATTTAAACGTGGGAGCGTCAGTCAGCGCCGCCAGTAGCCATGACGGCGAGTGTGGAACACTCTTTTTCTGCCTGTTGGCGTCACGTAGCACGTGAACTTATTACGAGCTGGCAGCTGACCAATAATCCCTCGCATACTACCTGAAAGCATCAAGTCTGCCAGAACGAGACCCTCGCTATGAATGAAGGAAAGAAGTGTTAATTTCAAGGGCTCGTTTTCTTTGTTATACACAATATTAATGAGAACTAACAGACAATAATGCCAAGGAAAGTATAGGGGATGTTTTAGTAATAAATGTAAGGTAATTGTGAAGAAAGAAAAGTGGACGAAAAGATAGCTTGCCGCGGGCAGGGACCGAACCTGCGACCTTCGAATAACGCGTCCGATGCTCTACCAACTGAGCTACCGCGGCGGCCATCCCCCCGTCCACTTTATAGGGTATATGTGTGCATTTAAACGTGGGAGCGTCAGTCAGCGCCGCCAGTAGCCATGACGGCGAGTGTGGAACACTCTTTTTCTGCCTGTTGGCGTCACGTAGCACGTGAACTTATTACGAGCTGGCAGCTGACCAATAATCCCTCGCATACTACCTGAAAGCATCAAGTCTGCCAGAACGAGACCCTCGCTATGAATGAAGGAAAGAAGTGTTAATTTCAAGGGCTCGTTTTCTTTGTTATACACAATATTAATGAGAACTAACAGACAATAATGCCAAGGAAAGTATAGGGGATGTTTTTAGTAATAAATGTAAGGTAATTGTGAAGAAAGAAAAGTGGACGAAAAGATAGCTTGCCGCGGGCATGGACCAGGGGCAGGGTAGAGCATCGGACGCGTTATTCGAAGGTCGCAGGTTCGGTCCCTGCCCGCGGCAAGCTATCTTTTCGTCCACTTTTCTTTCTTCACAATTACCTTACATTTATTACTAAAAACATCCCCTATACTTTCCTTGGCATTATTGTCTGTTAGTTCTCATTAATATTGTGTATAACAAAGAAAACGAGCCCTTGAAATTAACACTTCTTTCCTTCACATATATATATATATATATATATATATATATATATATATATATATATATATATATATATATATATATATATATATATATATATATATATATATATATATATATATATATATATATATATATATATATTATCGCATGTTGCATTGGATCGCTGAACGTCAGTATGAAACGTTCGCGCGAGATGCGTGCATTGCTTCAAGCCTTCACCATACGAAATGAAAACAGTTTCAAACAACTCATTCTCAACTTCAGATGTTTTCCCGGTTCTCTGAGGTTAGCGTTCGCCCGGTTCAGAGACTTCACAAAAAGATGTAGACGATTAACAGAGAGCTGAGCTAGTTGGTAAGTATTCAGTTGTTAGTCGGCGTTTGTGGTGTCCTGACTTCTTTTTTGTGTCCGTGTTTGCACGCCCTGTCTTTTTAGGATGTGGACGAGTAGTTACATAAAATGCAATTGTTTCCGCGGCATTTGAGTGCGCGCCAACAGGACACCCGACCGCAATTTCCCGTTTTTTCCTGATGACCTCGATATAGCGTCCACCACAGTTTCGTGCTGCAGCTCCGGAGTACTTCAATAGCGAGTCTGCTCATCTCTTGAATGATAAAGACAATAATGAATGATAAAGACAATGACAATAAAGAGATGACCAGACGGGTAAAGCAGGCCTCTTTTGTCCCGCGCGCAGACGCGTGCAATCAGCTGCTCTGAACTGAGAATCACGTTTGTTTTCGGGCGATCGCTCGTAACATATAAAGTGAGGCATACACGATGTTGCACTGTACCGTTTCGTTTTCTTTGGTTTGTCTTTTCTTTAAGGCTAAAGCCTTAGATGCCTCATCAAACACGAAAAATGACCGTCGGCGTCCCGCGTAGCCAACACAAGTGATGCACTAAATCATCACACGATGACGTCGACAGAACTTGTGACGTCACTATGACGTCATTTAACTTGACGTCATATGACGACGCTATCACATGACATGGTCGCTTTGCATTGCCTCCGTGATCGGGGGCCGATCACGGAGGCAATGTAAAAGCAGGTGAGGTGCAGAAAGCTTGCAATGCCTTCGATCCTGTCGGCAGTCCGAAACCACGTTATGTGCAGAAAGCTTTCGGAGAGGGGCGAGGGAGGATTAATGCATCGTCTGACGAAAAAGATGGTTTTCGTTTTCGAGTCATCTCAGGCGAATGCATAAGGGACCATGTTTTTTTTTTCATGTAATTTTTTCACATACATTTTACCTATGCGGTAAGTTCTTCAAAATGTATGGGTAAGTCTAACATGTTGACAATGATACTGGTGACCATCACGTTTTTTATATCCTGACGGAAAGAAATGGTGAGACCACACATTGTCAGAATTATTTCTGGCTACAGAAAGCGGGTTTGCGCGCCACACACCATATTATTATTGTTAGTTGTTACACAAATGGCAAGCACGTCAAGTTAGTGATGCCATGACCTATCGGTCGTATTGGGCATACGTACATTCGTGCCCCTCCGTGCCAATTTTCGTGTATACCAAGTGAACGAGACGCGAGTTACGCGAGTAATTTTTTTTTACTTTTGGTACCGCGGCCACGTCAACTTACACATTCGGCTTCGCATGAAATGGCTTGAAACAGCAGAGCGCTGGAGGCAGCCTTGTAAAACAAATCGAATGCACGAAATAAAAGATAGGATATGAAGGGTGCAAACGCGTTAGCATGCATGAGCTAGTTACTACGTGCATATGTGCTACGTTCTGGTTATCTCCAGTTTATTCTCTCCTGCAGCAAGTTTACGTTCGTCATTCCACACGAAAGTAAGTTAAGCGCCTTTTCTCACGATGAAGTGCGCGCAGGATGCGTTCCTCAAACAGCCGCGGAAGTGTGGAGCAATGCGGTGACAAACCAGCTGAAAGGATATATACAAAATCCCCGTTTCACAACACACAAACCAACAAACGCGTTCTCTGTGTGATGAGTCGCTGCAGTATTATGTCGCAGTGACGCAGTATTCATTATTGCCCAAATTTCCGCAATTTTAGCTAATAGCGGCCAAATATCACGCGCGTAGCAGACGCTCGCCGCTTTGGCGCGGCTTCCGCCGCGGAGAAAGCCCACGGGTCCGGCACGGCAGCGCCGCGGCGCGGAAGTTCACTGCAAAAGGCCCTCGCTCCTCCCATGTATTCGCGCGGCGCTTTGGACACTCCCCCTATTCTAGGTCACTCTAGTTGAGCCGTGCTGCACTCCGACGGAAGGTTCCCGCCGGTCAGTGATCCGAACTGCGAGAGCGCTGTTTATGTGACGAAGACTCAAGTAAGTATTCGCAATGCCCATAGACTGTCGCGCCGCCAAGCGGAATTCAGGAGCGTCCTCTCGAGGAGGGTTAGTAGACGATAAAATGGCAGCACTACGCAGTCGGTCCCTTGTTCGGCTGTGCTAACCTCAGTGTTAACGCATTGGCAAGGAAGGAACACTACGACTTTGCATGTTCCCTGCATTAGTGAACAAACCGGGCCCTCCGTGACATGAGAAATCTGATTCGTTCTTGCGAGACGCGAAGTTTTCGTGAAAATACGTGGCAACTCGCGCTTTCAATGCTAGCCCACAGCGTACGCATACTATCAGCTTCGCGAGGCTTTCTGTGGCCACGTAGGTTAGTTAAATGTTATTGTCTGACATATTCAGTTGAACCTCACCCTGTTTTACTTGCACATAGCATTGGTCAGTGTTTCTTGTAGAGCATGAATCCCATAACACTATACGCAGGAGGTCGCGCGGGCTCGCGATGTGCTCTTGTAAAACTCGGCGATCTCAAGTTGTCGATACATTAAAATAGGGCCTCTATCCTTTGTCAGCAAAGCGCTGTTACTAATCGTGCGAGCGACGTTTCAATCATTTGAGGACGCGTCTGCTCCACGCCTTTCGTGGAGCGAACACTTTCCACACCGTCCTTCGCCAGTGTGTTGGTGTTGGTTTCATAGCCAGCGCTGCGCCGCTTGTTTTTGTACGTTTTGTACGTTTGTTGATAGGTGGCAGCACACTGCAAGCGATTTGCTCGTTGACCGATCCGAGGATAATGTTTTTCGCGCCCAGAGTCCCAGACGTCTCTCTATTTGTAAACGTGGTAACGCGGAGTGGTCGAAGTCGTTCGGCGAAGGAATTTCTTCGGATTGCTTTCAGCAGTGATGTTGAAAGAAACCATCTTGACGACGAGGATTTTTCACTGGACATTGAAGACTGTGAAAGCACCGAGAGTGACAGCTGTGACAGCGACGATGAACGATCAGCTGAACTCACGAGGAGCGAGTTGCACTTCACGTCCCCTCGTGCGTTAATGTTCTTTCACGCTCGTAAGTCACTTTGATTGTATTTAGCGTATAATATCCTTGAGCGAGATCACAATAAAAGCATAGTTCCTCTTGTGCATTGCATGTATCACAATTATTGTGGATATTATGGAGCGCCGCATCGCAAACACGCTCGAGCTCGACCAGCGAAGCGAAATGGTTAGAGCGATGGAACGTGCAGTCACGGCCACAATCCACGCCTCTCGGCTAACTTCTTCGATGTTGCGAAAAGCATACGTGTGCATTCTTTTCGATATTCATGTTTGGATCGTGCTGATCGAATCTGCAACATGCGAGTGAAGTGAATTGCACACGGCTAGTCTCAGCATGGCTGTGACACAAGCGCTACTGAATGGGATGTTAAATGCTCGTGTTTCGTTGAAGACGTAATACCGCGTTCCCGACTGCGCAAGTAATGACGACGGCGTATTATGTTTGCAAACCATCACCACGTTAAACGTGCGGTCCCGTGCAGCAGCGATGACGCTACTCGCTGCCGGCCTACTAATGCGGCAAATCCGTCAGGCAGGCTCGGTACGTACTACCTCGGAGTGCCTTTCAGCTCATACGTCAATTTTAGTTCATGCAGTTTTATGTAGCACGCACAGGATTTCGCAAAGCATCGTTATGCACGGTAACGGAGCTGAAATATAACCTTTCACACCGCAGCAAATAATTAGGTAGCGAGTACTTAGCACTTTCCATGGTTTGGGAAAGTATTTTAGTCTCATATCCAATTCAGCGCGGCTCATGACTTCATCCGGTGAAAGTGGCACGGGCCGTACGTCCGCACGTACTATCTGTTCCTATGCTAACAAACGGGTTGACCCTCCTCCTGGCGCCATCTTGAAAAGCACGGCGCGCCACCTATAGTTCGTGGGCATTGCGAATAGCGAAGCTGGAAGTTCTGCAGTTGGATTACGATATCTGGAATGACGAGAAACAGCGAGCGCTACGTGAACAAGCGTCTCTCGTGTCTTCAACCGTGGCCTCCGTGAGTAACTCGTGACGTGCTGTTGCCGGAGTTAATCGAGGAGGCGACGCTTCAGCAGTGCTGCACTTGCAGATAACGCGGCATACCTAGGATGACGTCACCGCGTTCGTTCAGCATCTCAAGAAGCCCTGCGACCGCAGCCTCTGTTTTTTGTTTGTTTGTTTGTTTTTTTTTTGCCAGAAAGAGCTATTTGCATGCACTTTTTAGAACTCTCACATCGCCAAGACGAACATGCTGTCGCCAAGTCGAACATGCTGGAAGCTAAGCAGGGAGGGATGGCACGGGGGAAAGAAGTCAAGTCACGCGCGCGTCATGACCTCGAGGACTTATTTTTTTTTCTTTGACCGCAGGGCTAACTTTCAGTGAGATCGCGAGTGCGCGCGCGGGCACGTGGCGGCCTGCCGCGGTGGTCGCAGTATATACAGCTAACGACGCTCAAAGCAGCCAATGGCCGTGATTTTGGGTATATGACGCAGTCACGTGAGTATATGACATCATTTATAGAGAGAAGAGGGAGCGATTTTTAGCTGACTGAGAATTATTTGTATTTTACAGGCCGCGTGCTGCACTATAATGTCTGGCTCACTGTTTTCAGGAGCGCCTCGACTACCGATCGGCAGCGTTTTCTGACCATGCTGAAAAGTGTTGCAGGGTGCTGCAGGCTTCCAAGCATGCAAGCATTTAAGAAGCATGCAAGTGTTGCATGCTTCTCACTTCCCACCTTTACCCCGGAAAGCGGGGGACCAATGGCAGGCCTTTGTGAGGAGCACGTCATCGCCTCATTTTCATTTTTGCATCCATTGCGAAGCACATTTTCTTTCGGACTCGAGCCAAAAGGGGGGGGGGGGGGGGTACTGCGGTAAAACTTGCGCCCCCTCCTCCCCTAATGGAGTACCCTGCTGCGCACGCCTTTGAGCAACGTTACTAGAATACGTTGCCTTTGAGTGCGGGCCCCTAGATTATTTAAACAAAGAATATCAAAAACCTTGCCGCGTTGCCTTCAAATGAACAGTGCTGCCCCACTTTCGTTTGAGCAACCGATTATGATTTTCTTACTTACCTGAGCTGAACAGTTCCCGATTTCAGCCCGGCCATGCGTGGATGCGCTGACCGTAACCGTCGCCTGCGAGTTAACAAAAGAGAAATCGAGCGGTGTTTATACTCTGGTATACGGCTTTCGGCGTATATATAGAATAGGCGTTCGAGATATCGACGGTATACACGGACACTATTTAGAAGGGACACACTGCGGCATTGATTAAACTTGGCTACAACGTGTAACATTAGCAGCAGAGCGCTGTTGGCATTGGTGCTGGTGAAATAGTACAGTTTCTTACACGCATTCATCGTTTGCCGTTGTTGTTGTTGTTGTTAGCAGTCGCCGCTGTTTCTGTCTTCTTCGTCTTTCACGAGAATTTATCAATACGGGTGAGGCAGTTGGCTTGCGCTTTAGGTGTCATCTTTTATACGTCAGAATACATTTTCAAACACGACCCTCATCCAGAGTGTGGTGCGTTATATTATGCTGTCCGAATTTCACAATAGAGGGTGATCGTCTCTGTGATATATATATTTTTTTGAGTAATCACCACAGAAAGACGGTTACGTATCCGATAGCCGTTTATGGTTTTCTGCCATAAAGCTGGAAATTACGAACTGATATCAAAAATAAAAGTGTGGAGAACACAGCAGCGAGCGCGCAATCGCAGCCGTCTTGATCGAGGGGGTACAGGAGAAGGAGTGTTGCTGAAAAAAGAGAAAGAAAGCGACAGAAAATCGCTGTTCCCGAGCACAGCTATTGAAATAAATATGCTGTCTCACTATATCATTAAAATGTCACACACACATCCAGACGTTTAAATAGAAATAGATTCTCGGGATTTCACGTTCCGAAACCACGATATATGATTATGATCTTAAACACTTCGCAGCGCAGGAAAAACAGACACAAAGAAGACGACACCAGACAACATACGAGCGCTACGAGTCTGGTGTCGTCTTCTTTGTGTCTGTTTTTCCTGCGCTGCGAAGTGTTTAAGATGATCAACCAACAGGCCCAATTCGCCACAATATGATTATGAGGCGCGTCGCAGTGGGCATAGGCGTACGTACGCAGGGTTCCTCATCAGGGGTGGGGTGGCGAAATCGCAGCGCCGCCCCCCCCCCCCTCCCTACTAAGTCAATGTATGGGGCAGACCTTGCACCCCTCCCCTCTCTTATGTGACTAGGCACCCCCCCCCCCCCCTTTGCGCACGCCTATGGTAGTGGGGAACTACCATTAATTTTGACCACACCTGGGGTTCTTTAACGTTCTTGCATTTCGATGCGAAAACTAGAAGCAGCGCGAAAACAACGACGACAAAAATAGGAACACACACAACAGGACTAGCGCTGAATCAGCGCTAGTCCTGTTGTGTGTGTTCCTATTTTTGTCGTCGTTGTTTTCGCGCTGCTTCTAGTTTTCGCATCATGAACCGACTCGCCCAAACCTACAAGTTGTTGCATTTCGAGTGCGACTGCTATTAACTTACTTTTTCTGTCATTCCTTAAGATTTTTCACAAAAATGCGTTTCCCACGCCGCCCGATTCCATGCCGATCCCCCAAAGTGGGTATGCGCCACGGTCATTAATGTCATCATCACGACCACATCAATAGCTGAGATGATACGGAGTTGCCGAGAGACGGTGGCGCAAGTCGCGACGCAGCAAGTCTGAGAGGACGCCTAAATATAGATGGGCTGTCCGCTGGCATCCGTGGTTCATCTTGTGTAGCCATGGCCGGGCTCCGAAAGGCGGCAAAGACACCAGTTTCGCCCGTGGAGCAAGCGCAAGGCTTCGTAAGCACCTCACTTTATCTATACTGACACCATTCCTCTCGTTTAGATAGCACGAAGCATTTCGTGTAACGTACTACTGATTTACTCTATCCCACCGGCACCATGCACTGCAACGAAGGCTATTTGCCGCGTCATCTAATTAGAAACTGAGGCAGGTTGCACGTCTCAGATAATGAAAAATGGTTCCTATATCTGATTTGCGTAGTTGCCCGGTGACACTGATGTGTATTCACCTGCTCTAAACAGTCTGCTGAGAAATTATACTACATGTTAAGTCTCTTTGTCAGCTTGCGGTATTATTGCAGTAGAGAGTACTGTATAATGGGAGCACCGTTCATCTATCCAGTAGTAACGACAAACAAAATCACGCCGCGCTGGGCAAACCAATTTGGAAGCTGTACGACATGGTTAATCCTATACTGGAGGCAAGGAAAATATACAGCGCCAGACAAAGGCCGAACGACGGAAACGACGCAACAATTCTTCGTTTTTTTTTTCCTTGCATGCATGGAAGATATCTACAAGCAAATTATTTTTGTCAGATAAGAGCAGTAGTGAGACTGAAATATAAAGGGGGCTTTCGTCAGTGTACATGTGAATCACGTATCACTCCTGAACAGCTTAATTACATGGACCAACGAATAATGAAGAAGGGTTGACCGCTTAATAGACATGAATTTCCTGACCATAATAACGATTTTTCTAATGATTAGGCCTAACGAAGAGCTTTGGAAGCAAGATGCTTGATGAGAGGACAAATCGCTCTCATAACTTACCTTATTCGCCATCACCCTGAACAGTGACCGTACTCAATACATCCCGAACACGACGCCATCTTTTGGCGCAGTGCTATGTATACGGCTATGGTGAAGTCGTTAAACTGTGCATTTCGCAGTGACAATTATTGCTCGTACCGTCGGTACTTCAATGTTTTGATAAATTTCCACACGAGATAGGCGGATCAGCGAACATGGGGATCCGCATAGAAAGTACGTGGCGAGAATCGACATCTGAATTTTCATGCACAGAGACAAGTGCAACGCGCAATAGCTTTGCACTGGTAGTAGCGCGGAGGATGCGAGTGTAGATGCACGCCCCGGTGTCTTGTTGCAGCCCCGCGGCGTCGCGGCTCTTCCGGAGTAGTGGTCTCTGGCGGGCTCAAGCAGCAGTGCCGTTCGGGGACGGCCGGCGGCTTGTCTCATGGCCGCGGCCGTGTCCACGAAGACCGCCTTGCTGCTGGCGTTCTTCTGCGCCCAATTATGCGGGCGCCTCCAGGGCACAGCGGATGCCGCCATCGACAACAACTTCTTCGGGTGAGCACTCGTCGCCTTGTCAAACACCGCCCCGGGCATCTCTAAATTGTAGTCCACCGGAGTCAACGTTCCGCGATTAGCTGCAGAAAATGTTGAGAAGCGTTTTGTTACGTAGGGGTGTAACCACTTCTTGCCTTTTGTAATGAGGAAGAAGAAAGCCGTTTTGACGACCACCCCGTCGCGATCGTAATGGTGTAACACGGTGGTGCGTTCAAGGCGCCGCCCTGAGTGACGCAAGACTGCAGCTCTATATAGCGTGACTAATGTCGCTTGACTAATGTAGCATGCATGATGCCTAGGAAATACATGCACTGACAGCGTTGGAATGTCGGTGGAATTGAACTACACAATCGAAATGTATGTTTTATGCGTTTTCGATAACATAGTCTAAGGAGGGAGTTGAATATGAGCCTTTCTTGAGGCTTCGAATTATCAAAATTGTTGCTTCGATTACTGTTATAGCTAAAAAATGCTAGCAAGCTATATTTTCTACAAAGTTTTGAAAGTCGCTAATGTTTCACTTCTCAAACACACACTGTATATGCGCGGATGAATATCGACTATTCTCACTATGCTACGTATTATTTCACTTGGGTCCTTTTCTCTTTTTTCTCTCCATGCAATATACACGTTGATGCTGACGGCGCTACCTTGACTGCAGGCACCACCTATTGTCGGTGAGAATTGAGAGCCAAGCACACCTGAAGACACTGCTCGACGTGAAAGATAACCTCGACGTAAGGGCCGTATCATTGCTCAGCATTGCTGGTACAGAGATTGGGCGCTTTCTTCTCCTGTTTCGGGACTACCAAGCTGCCGACACAAATGCGTAACAAAGAAGCAAAAAGCAATAGCAACTGGGCCCGGTATAATGCAACGATCCTTTTCTCCATGCTTCTCTAGTCACTGCTCTGGACCGGCAGTTACCTTTGAAAACGCAGACTAGGCGCCACTCGGCGTCGGAGCGAGAATGATTGGTAGTGTGGCTGTCACGTGTTTCCGACCTTGCAGTCCGCTACTTTCATTAAGTAAGGAAAAAAAATAGAAAACAGGAGAAAGCCTACGTAACAAAGCCGAGAATATTGAGCCCGACACGTGACTATGCCGCGGTCTGCCGCGCACTCTCTTCCGGATAGACAACGGTTGCGTCGGCAATTCGCGGCTGCCGCACTCGCACGACTCAAGTCTCGCAATATTATTGATAGGGAACGTGCAAGTAGTGGTTGCCAAAGGCCGGAATCAGCGCGTTGATTAAAACACAGCGGGAACAAAGCACACTGGGCTGAGAGAGGACAGACGAGGAGGGATAGCCACACGGATCGAAGGCTTGGCTGCGTGACCAAATGCTCGCTGCTAAATTATGTTATTTCTGAATGGCAATTGTAATGGAGCCTGAGCCTGCATTAATTTAGAACCCGAATCGGTGTTTGATCATTTACAAAGTCATAACATCACCAAAGCGTATAGGCTTGCATCACCTTGCAGAAGAATGGACCAATGGTGCAGTAAAGCTGTTTCTTTCAAGCAGTTGCATTAAACATTTTAGTTTCTTGGACCTTATTTCGTGCCAAGTTAAACTCAGCTTCACATTTACTTATTCCAGGACACCGGCAAAAGGTGCATATAACACTTGAGTAGCGTCGTAATTAATCCACACGTATTAAAAATGTACGCGAACAACCGACATTATATGCCCCCATTTTCCCCTAAATGTATAACGTGGACCCGCACGTTCAGAATGCTCCGAGTACAGTAAAGAAACGTTGTACCTTGGTATTACGCCTGAGAATTGCGAGCATGTGCGAGTTGTCTGAATCATTAATTTAACCCAGAAGCATTGAACTTCCGCCACACATTCCCCCTTATATACACCTGACCTTTCTGAACATTCATTCAACTCTATACGTATACATATGGGGTTCGTAAAATACGGTTCCAAATCCTTCCTCCCCCCCCCCCCCCCCCCCCCGAGTGTCTTTGTATCAGTAATCTTGTACAAAGGCTATAATTAATCTACGCAGTTTAAACTCTGATCGTGCATCACCCGCACCATGGCCCCAATCTAAATGCAGATTGAATCTTGAGGCTGCGTTAGTTCTCCCAAGATAACGGGCAAAAAGGCGCTTCGTGTTAATGACTTTAATGAGTAAGAAAATGAAGATCTAAGAATTATATTTTACAGTTCATGAATCATCTAAACTCTTCGAGCTTTCACTTCCAATTCTCTGGAGATTTATATAAAACTGCTGCCTCGCTCGGTTAAGGACACCAGTAACGCTTTTGTAAGTGTTTCGTATAACATCTCTAAGCAGGTAGAAAACAGGAGGTTTAGTAATTTTCATTTATCTTTTAATTAACCTACACGCTTCAGCCTGCACGCACGCGTAACTTGCACCCCTAAGAAGCTCCTTTCTTTATAACGTTTTTGAGCGCATCTAGTAGCAGCGAAAAGTTTTGTATTAGTCAATGTGCTAATGCTACGCGAGCTTTTTGTGCCACCGATGTAGTTTGCTAGTGGAAAAAGAGTGCGTCGAAGGGTAAAAATTTTAACTTAAAGAACGTCGCGCATAGCTGCGTTCCTTTTGGTTATCAGTCCATGTGTCAGTAATATGTGTTTCCTCGGAATACAGCTAGACTTTTGGAGCCACGCCATTAGAGAGGGCCACACTGGACTGGTGAGAGTGCCCCCGGAGAGCATGAATGAAATCGTGGATGTTATGGAGTCTGCAGGTATACAGTACCACGTCAACTCGGACAATTTGCAAAGGTTCGTGACGTCATTTTTTGTACTATTATATGTCCTGTTTTTTTTTTGTATCTACAGGCCTTTCAAAGCTTGCAATTGTTTCAAAGATTTCTCTCCTACATACATTTTGCTGTATTATGCTGCTAGAATTAGCGACATGAAATGCTTACAATTTACATAATTTTGTAACTTCTCAATCGAATAAGGCAGAGTTGTTTGTTATGCTGCGCAAAATTAAAGGTACAAGTTCAGTACGGGCCAATCCGAATTACTGTGGGTAGTTATAATGACCAAATTTTAAACGTATAGCTGTTTTAAGTGCATGAAGAAGCGACAGGTGCGCATTTCGTTGCTTCCAGCGCATGTAAGTTCCCTCGTGCGATCCTGTTCCCAATTAGCCGCTTTCAGCTTTGCCGCCTTTTGTATAACGATGTAGTCGTTATTAATGCACAAGAAAGCGGTGGTGACTTCTGTCATTATAGAAGTTAATAGTCATGGCGCAAAAAATGACGTTATATGAAAAAACTGCCATCCATTTAACTCTATACACAACGCTACTACGAAGTGACGCGTGTCAGTAACCTCGAAAAGCAGGTGCCTAATGGCAATCAATTTAAAAACAAAACGAAAGCATCGCGTACCAGTTATTGTACTGCACCAGCAACCAGGCCCGTAGCCAGAAATTGCTTTTTTTTTGGGGGGGGGGGGGGGCACTTGCCAGTGGCGTAGCCAGGGGGTGGCACACCGGGCCCGTGCCCCCAGCGTAATTTCTTTTTGCCATGGCATACAGGGCCCAAAATAGCACTCGACCTCATCTGCCTGCCCGGCCCCCACTTCAGGTCAATGAGGTGCGCCCCCCCCCCCCCCCCCCCGAAAAAAATTTCAGCCTACGCCCCTGGCACTTGCTGAAGACCTTGACTATTTTCAAACACCTATTTCCTTACTTATTTTCGGTAAAACATCCCTATCCACGAGAATTTCGGGAGGGGGGGGGGTGCTAGGGCAACCCCCTGGCTACGGGCCTGCCAGCAGCTGAATGTGATGAACCCCACCCGTAATGTTTTGAGATTATCCCAGGAGATCATCCCCCTCCCTGTTCCGTGGTACTTCGGGAAAGCGTTGTGATATCGCTATTCTTGCCAAATGTATACATACCTTTGCTTACTACTGGGGTCTATCAGATCCTATCCCGTGAACTGAAGGAACATGCGGGTTTCATGTGGCAACAGAGAAACAGTGCCCGCAGCCCCACTGATTTTTTGCGAAAAAGCAGGCCATGCAAATCATGTCGACCGGAGTCGTCGCTCGTGCGCTGCGACCATGCATGCTTAGCAAACGCGTGCCGATCGGTTCAATACCTGGTGCACCTGCTGGAATATATAACTTTCTTTGCGCTTTGCCGTGCTCGAGAAAAGGCTTTTACAACGAACGAACACGGCCGTTCACAGTGATTCCACGCCTGCGCCAACTGCGCCAAAGTGCACCAAATTGTAGTTACTGCGCCATCCTGATAATATCGACGAAAATTGCGCCAAACTGCGCCAAAGTCTCGGGTTTGGGGGCGTCTATCACCGGCAATCGCACGGCCGGCGCGTCAGAACATGTGCAGCTTGATCTTATAGGGCTGCCAAAGTCACAACCACGGACCAAGAATTATTCCGCTGAATAAATAGCGCTCGCGCGTGCGTCCCGAATAAGCCTCGATGCCATGCACGGTGCCGATGCAGCTTCTGTTCTACAAGTCGGCTCGACAGCAAAACGCGCTCTCCGCAGAGGCTCGTGACGTCTAGGCCTCTCGGTAGCGAGAAAGTGCGACGGCGATTCATCGGCGGACGTCGTCTGTTCTAGAAACGCTGCTGATAGCTCGTTTCAAGCGTCGCACGGCACGTAAGGAAAGCAATGTTCAGTAATAACTACTACATGTGTGCTGCTAAAATGTCTGTCACTTCTGTTTCCGGACATCGCGGAATGAAATCTGGGATCGCTAGCAGTATATATATGGAACAATATCGAATTTTCCTTGCTTCGCGTTCATGGAAGAGGACGCGAACGCTGGAAACGCGTTCACACTTTTCCTCAGATATACTTTATCCATGGATCTTCATTCGGAAGAGCTTTTTCGTAATTGCTTATACCAGCACGTCCGAGTTTAATCACTCTGCGGTAAATACCCCCTAAATGGCCCTGCCCTTTTGAGCTCATGTGCTAGGGTTCCAATTCGAATTTTTGCTTGCTTTTTAAAAATGTCATCTCATTAATAAAAGCATATATCCTGGTCGGAGCAGCCGCAAATACGCAGCTGTCAGTAGCGGGCCCGTCGCTGACGGCCCACAGTGAAGCGGCTACCCCATGTTACACGTCCGCCTCTCGCTTTCGGGCGTCAATAGCTGACGGGTAAAAAAACTCAGTTTCGCTTAAGGGCGAAGCAATGAATGCGATACCAACAAATTGTATTGTTAAACGAAGTAAGGCTTGCAGCTAACTCTTTTGGATTCGATCTCGCTTAACTCAACAAAACACTGGTTTAAGGGAATATGGCCGCTCCAGGAACCCAAGCGTTTTCTTGCTCTGAGTTCTCTAAACACGAAGTAAGCGTTGAGAGCACAGCAAGTTTACGAGCCGTCTCCTGATGCCTCGAGATGGCGCGCGCGCAAGCGACTGCGCCCTTCGAACGATGCGGTACCCTCCCCCCCCCCTCCCACGCTCCCCTGGCGTCCTTTCATGCTCCTTACGAAAGACGGGCGGGGCGTTTCCTCTCTGTTTGATGAGCAATCGACGGCAGGCCCGCACGCGGGAAGATGTTGTCTCATGCGCTGTCCGTGCGACGGACAGACGGCCGGCTAGCTTAATCTCCGCTTCAGCCGCGTTCGTTGTCAACGCTCGCGGCTAGAATGCGCGTGGTGATGTTATTAATTTGGTCTTTATACAGAAAATTACAGCAATGGCGACGGCAAAAATCCGCGGAGAGCGTCCATATAATTGTTATCACAATAAACATTAAAAAAAGTTGAGGAGCCATTTCACTCTGTGAAGTGGATGATAAGCGAAGCTGTTTCGCGCATGGCAAGGAGGTGACATGGTGGAGGACAGTTTGGTATGTAAGGCCAGGTTGTTAACGTTCAATACGCAATATTAATGCGAAAGCATCAGATGCTTTATCAAACACGAAAATTGACCGTCGGCGGCGTCAATCGATTGATGCAAAAAATAATCATGTGATGGCGTCATCATCACGTCATAGATCGTCAAAACTTGTGACGTCACCATGGCGTCATATATCGTGATGTCACGTGATGACGCCATCACGATATCGTCGCTTTACACTGCTTCCGTAATCGGTTCGCCGATCACGGAGCTAGCACAAAACCAGGTGAGGTGCAGAAAGCTTGCAGAGAAGGAGGGGGAGGATCAACCCGTCGATCGAGAAGAAAAAGAACCTGGCTTTCGCCTTGGAGTTTTCTTAGGGGAATGCATTAGGGACAGTGTGGCTCTTTGGCATTGAGGCACTGCTGTACATCACGGCGTTTGTCTACAATGTCTGCTGATAACCACATAGATGTATTTAGAGTGTTATTTCATAAAGTACAATGTTATTGATCTGGTATTCTGTTTATTTGCTAGTGTCGAAAATAATCGCCGAAGAGGTTAATTCAGAACACTCAACTGCATGAGCCCTTATTTTTTCATTAGCGAGTGAAGCATGGAGTTCTCCTGAGATGATTTTTTCCATGAGATTTGCAATGAATCGAAATATTTCTAGCCTTCATAAGAGCCCCATAGTAATATTCCGGTGCTTGAATGTTATTGCAATATGCTTCTGTAGTGCACTCCAGGATGTAAAATTCGCTGCTCCAGAGTGCTCCCAGATGCAAAATTATCTGCTCCAAAGTGCTCCAAAACGAAAATTTTGCTGCTCCAAAGTGCTCCAAAACGGAAATTTTGCTGCTCCAAAAATTGCTCCAAATCAGAAGTCCTCGGTAGCATCACTGCGTTCATGACTGTTGTTTGTAGTAGTAATGAGTTCTTCACTACCTGCTGCCAGTGATTCGCTGCAGGGCCGTATACCCCTCAGGCGAATTACCAGAGTATACAGACCCGTATTTCTTTCGCAGCCTGGTGAACGAAGAGAAGCGCCTTATCGCCCCCGACGACGCGAGTGCCACCAAGGGAGAAACAGCTTCTGACCTTCTCGACTACTCCCTCTATTACAGCTATAATTCTGTGAGTCGGCAACGGCCGTACGGCTGTACATTTCGCGTGCGAGTGGCGCGGCTTAAAAACGCGCATAATTTTCGTACCCAAGCAGCGCCGGCTATTTTTTTTTCTCGAAAAGCCAGCAGAAAGGACACCGCAAGCACCGCTCGCGTTTTTACGCAATGTCTGTGACCATGGCGCTCAGCCGCGCAACGCCACTGATCTATGCATCTCCGGTGCCGCGACGCGTTTAGAAGTGAGCTGTAGACCAACGGACTAAGCAGTCTGCTATGTATGCTTAGCCACGCGTGCATCTATGCATCTGCTTCCACGTCTTACACATGAGCCACATGTCCGCGTCCACGTTCTAGACTGACGCAAATGCGTATACATGGCGATATTATCCGGTCATCTACGATATTTAGATCTGTGTTACCGCGCGCATTCAGTGCTTGCACGTGAGCCGCTTTAACTGGAAGAGTTAACAGTACAATGAATGTTATAAATGATATTCTGGAAAGAGTTGACCGATCTCATCTGTTCTCTTCTGATACGCAATTATACGAATGAAATGTCCCGTTATATAAATGAACCTAGGTCCCGTTATTTAAAAATACGGTTTCCATTTGAGATTTCGGCGCAGCTGGGCAGTGTGTCCTAGACCAACGTTCCTTTTTTTGTTCGCCTGGTAAGCATTACTACGGCCGGTATAGTCACGTATGTTGCCATGTAGGAACGCAATAAAAAAAGGTGTCGAACCTTTAGATGCCTTATTCCACTCAAGATACAACTTGTATGCGCGTTGCTGTCTCCGAAACTGGAAGCACGGGACACCAACCATTATGTCGCCATTGTCGTTCTGCTTCGACGAGAGCAATATTTCCGTTAGCACGAGTTAGTGTTCACTCTCCGAAAAGTGCTATATGCGACAGCACTTAAACCCCGGCGCAGCATTTGACCTGTCTTACAGCATGTTAAGTGCGCGTCAGAGGAACAGACGCACCTGTTTTATTAATTGTACATATTGACCGGACTTCAAGTGGGATTAAATAAACAAACTTCTACAAAGCATCGTTCTCATACAGCAGCTGAACTATGAACAACCAACGTGGTTCGTCAAAAAATTCATGTATATATTCCGGTGCGGGCGCTAGAATGCAAGTATGCGTTTTAGAGCGATGTGATTTAGTCGTTCATTTGTAGAACGTATATTCATGTACTTTCTCACCATTTCTAGTTAAAAGCTATAGGTTTGTCTAGGATGTTGTTTTGCTGTTTCTTCGCTGATAATGGTACCTTGCTTTTGTAAATGCTTTCGTTGTTTCTGTCAGGTGACGAAGGCGTTGCTGGGATTTGCGAAAGTCCACAGCTTTCTCGAAACGCAAGTAATCGGGCAAACTCACGATGACAACGACATCATCGCCGTGAAGGTAGGCGCTTTTTGAAGATCTCAGAGAGCTTTTGTTGATCCCCGCGAAGTTCAGACCCTTAGCCAGAATTTTTTTTCGGAGGAGGGGGCACTTGTTGAAAGCCTTGACTATTTGAGAAAAACGCTCATTTTCAATATTTGTTTTCGATAAAATACCATGTCTCATCAAAATTTCGAGGGGGGGGGGGATAGCTCCCCCTTCCCCTTCCACCCTCCACCCTGGCTACGCGCCTGACGCGAACGTAACTAAATATGAGCGCAATATGTTGGTTGTGGACATGTCGAAATAGCCGAAGCCCCGGTTTTATATGTGTAAAAAAATACTGTTGTCGATGTTTATTCTGTGATTTTAAGGCAAAAGCCTTAGATGCCTCATCAAACGCGAAAATTGACCGGCGTCCCGCGTCAGCGTCCCCCGTCGGCGGCGTCAACACGAGCAATGCAAAAATAATCATGACGTGATGACGTCATCATATGAAGTCAGCGTGACGTCACAGATCGCTAAAATTTGTGACATCGGGATGACGTCACTGTGACGTCACATGGTGACGTGATCACATGACATCATTGCTTGGCCAAAGGTGGGCCGATCCCGGAGGCAGTGCAGAAAGCGTACACTAGCTGCCTCCAATCCTGGAGGCATTGTAAAACCACGTTAGTCGCAGAAAGCTTTCGCATGGGGCGCTGGAAGTTCAGTACATCGACTTGGAAGGAAAAGAAGATGGTTTTCGCCTTCGAATCGACTGAGGGGGATGCATAAGGGCCCTGGGAGTTTTAACTTGTTTCTAGACGTTTCGGGGATCTCCACCGCAAACACAAACGTATGTCGAAAATGCGGCAGTGTTATTTGGACTCCTGCAATTTGAACGTCTGACGGAGCAAAACACTCTGAATACTGGACGCAGAACAAGAGGTCACATAATGCTACGCTGAATATCAACTGAAAGGTTTACTGTAACCCTTGGTTGCTGCCAAGTATAATCGAGCCGCTGACGACTCCTGTTGATAGGATGAGTATATGAACATCAGTATAATATGCGTGAATTACCTTCAGACCTCATCCTCCAGCAACACAACGGTCCTCACTTCGTTCGTACTCGTGACGTTTTCTTGGTAGTGTGTAAGAGAGCAGTTTGCCGCTGCTTTCTCCCTCGCGGTGTCACAGCCACTGAAGCAACGCCTGCCGAGTTCCTGTTTCACAGATTCACAACGCTATTCTTTCGAAAAAGCACGTTTGGTCGCCTTCGGTAATGCTAAGTCGAGCGTCAGGAATGGCTAGAATTTTCTCTTACGAACAATTCAAGCGCAAAATGTTTTTCTGAATATATAGACCCTGTTCGGCCGATATTACCTATCTTGACCTGGTGCCAGTACTGCCAGCGCCGCTGCCTGCTGAAGTTAAGATATCATTTATTCCGCATTGTCCCGAAGTCTGTCCAACAACGGTGGCCCCGTGATTAGGTGCACTGTACACTTGGCGTAGCTCCTGTATGAGCGGGACGCAAGCTTTTCCATCGCGTCGCGATTGGATATCAGCGAAAGAGCCCCAAAGGTCACGAGCTTGGTAGTAGCCAAACTTCTGCACCAGGGAGGCCAATTCCATAACCCTTTTAGAAGGGTGAGATAAAATAGGAACAAGACAAACAGCTGTAAATCACTCGTATCCCGAGGCATAAAGACTCCATTAACCGGAAAGCGACTTATAATGTATCACTGAGCGTTTTCGACGCAAGGCATGCTGACACGGCGGTTCACTACGAAGAGTGTACCTAAAAGTTTCCCTCTTACGTTTCTCACAATAAATCCAACATGACGAGCGGAACTTTGAACTTTCTTTTTGTAGACTACGTTGGGAAACCTCATTTGTGAATTTAGACCGCAACTCAGCGCAGGAAACTCTAGACAGACAGAGGAAGGAACACATACCACAATGCGGCGTGCGTTCTTACCACACTCAATCATCGTCTTCTGCGTTGTTTTATTACCAAAAGGCATGCTGAACTAACTACATTCCAGTGTCTTCGCTTCTTCTGTAAAAATGTGAACTTTTTTTCTTATGTTCTTCGAGCCATGCTCATTATATCTTTTGCTAGAATGTTTTACAAAAAAAAAAACATGCGGCACATTGTATCATATATATATATATATATATATATATATATATATATATATATATATATATATATATATATATATATATATGGGACGTTAATTGTACTGCTTTATCTGTATTGTAGTAATTACGACATAAATGTGAAGAAAGTAAATTGGACGAAAAGACAACTTGCCGCCGGCAGGGACCGAACCTGCAACCTTCGGGTAACGCGCCCGATGCTCTGCCAATTGAGCTTCGGCGGCTGTCACGTGTTACGTGACGCCAGCTGGCAGAAAAATCAGTGTTCCACACTCGCCGTCATGGCTACGAGCGGCGCTTACTAACGCTCCCAGGTTTGCATGCACATAAATACCCGATAGAGTGGACGGGGTATGACCGCCGCCGTAGCTGAAATGGTAGCTCAATCGGCGCGTTATCCGAAGGTTGCAGATTCGGTCCCTGCCGGCGGCAAGTTGTCTTTTCGTCTACTTTACTTTCTTCACATTCACATCGTAATTACTACAATACAGTTGAATCGTAATTACTACAATACGGGCGAAGGTTAATCGCGGCGCCCTCCCTCCCTATTAAGTCAATGTATGGGGCAGACTTATATATATATATATATATATATATATATATATATATATATATATATATATATATATATGTATATATATATATATATATATATATATATATATATACATATATATATATATATATATATATATATATATATATATATATATATATATATATATATATATGTATATATATATATATATATATATATATATATATATATATACATTATGGCCAAACCGCTTACTCTGTTTTCTTTTTTCCTATTTTTTCTATTTAAAGGTAGCCAGCGAAAGTGAGCTTCCCATTGTTCTCATCGACTGCGGTATTCATGCCAGGGAGTGGATCACCATCTCCGCTTGCATGTACATCATCAACGAGGCGAGTGCGCTGCTCTCTGGTGGTCGGATCTGTTTGTTTTCTTGTGCGAAGTGGCGCAGCGTCCCCTCCGCAACCGAGGTCTTTGAGCCGTGACGTCTGGCGGGAAGGTCGGCACTTTAATGCTTTTCACTGGAGGACGTGGGCAAAGCTTCTTGCGACCATCTCTTTTTCATAGTGCGGTTTTTAGCGACGGCTTCAGCATTAGTTAACTAGGTGACGTAACAATCAGACCGCGCTTGCCTTCTCTTTTGCTGTCGAGGTGGAAACAGCGTTATTAGGCTTCACAACTTCCGTTTCTTTTTCTCTGTCACTCGACACCCTTCTCGCAGAGACGAATGCACTGTCTGAGGACTCTGCAGTGGCTGCGGTGCTCGGCTGCTGATCCGAAAGTCGCGGGTTCGATCCCGGCCGCGGCCGTCGCGTTTGGGTGGAGGCGAAGTGCTAGAGGCTCGTGTACTGTGCGATGTCAGTGCACGTTAAGGAACGCGAAATGGTCGAAGTTTCCGGAGCCCTCCATTACGGCGTGCCTGGTAACCATATCGTGGTTCTGGCGCGCAAAGCCCTACAAATTATTATTGCTGTCTGTGGACTCCCCCGTGATAGAGGGCATTGGACTTTGTTCGAGCCGTTGTGAAACCCTTAAATATGTTGCAAAAGATTCTTTTTCCCAAGCACAAATCATTAATCCGATAAGTAACGAAGCTAATGCTCTAGGTAGCGATACCACTCGTGATTCGCCAAGACCGCCATGGGACACCAGCAGAAATCTGTCAAGACAATTGGGTGTGTAATATATATACATATATATATATATATATATATATATATATATATAATTCAAAAGAAAGTTCTGAAGGTCCGGTGCACATGTAGTTGAAGAAATGAAGGAGCACACTTACGAAAATTGCATATTTTTACTCATTTACGTTTCGGCCGTGGCACGGCCTTCGTCAGAATGAACCTGACGAAGGCCGTGCCACGGCCGAAACGTAAATGAGTAAAAATATGCAATTTTCGTAAGTGGGCTCCTTCATTTCTTCAACTATATATATATATATATATATCGCCCTCGCCCTGCCAATTGCTATAGCCTTTTCGTCAGCTCAATTGGTATAGCGACCGCCCCGGATGTTGTGCGTCGGTTGAGTTGGATCCCCGGACCAGGACGAATTTTACTTTCTGAGAAATACGTATTTCCTTGTAAATTTGTTCTACAAACGGGTGGATTCCATTTTTGCCTTTCACAATTTTCCCTTTCATTAGAAGAGTTCACTGAGGATGGCATTCCGAAGCATCCAGGTCCACGTAACAGGCACCACTCGCGCGCATCTTTTCATTTCCGCGTTTCGTTGCATTTAAATGAAACTTCGCTGAGGCAAGGAAAACGTGCAGCATTTCAAATCACGAAATCGAAGACCACTCTTGTTTTCGGTTACTCTTTAAACACAACGAATCCGTTTGTTATAGGAGAAGCTCTGAAAGGCTATCACCAGCCAAAAAATTCCCTTTGCTTGCAGCTTGTCAGTCGCCATCAGGAGCGAGCCACAGACGTCGCTGAGATATTCAACTACGAGTGGCGAGTGATCCCCTGCCTCAATCCTGACGGATACGAGTTCTCGAGGAAATCGGTCTGTAAACTTTGTCGATCGTAGAAGTGCCGCAAACATAATACAGTATTTTATAGCTGTCATTTTTTTTTAGCAAGTGCACTTAATGTTTGTGACATTTGATAAATTTTGGCTCACGTATCGAGTCTTGCCATGCAAATGTCATTGCGTGTTCCTTCGCATGTAGCAATAATCTTTGCTCGCACTTGCATGTGAGAACAGAATTACTCCCGGTGGGCTACAATCAACTATAGCTTACTACAGTATAATTAGATACGTTTGATTTAATGGCGCGAGAGCAAGCCACAAGGTAGTATAGTATAATTAAAGTTACAACTCGGTAGGAAAATTTCATGTCATAAAATTGTGAGACAGCTAGAGCTATCAAAGCTTAAGTGATACACAGTTATGAGACTTGAGTGTCACGTTGAATAGAAAAATTATGCCAAGCACGAGAGGCTGGTTAATTTTCTTCTGTCACCAGCCACGGTGGTCTAGTGGTTATGATGCTCGACTGCAGACGCGTAGGTCGCGGGATCGAATCCCGGCCGCGGCGGCCGCATTTTCGATGGAGGCGAAAATGCTTGAGGCGCGTGTATTTAGATTTAGCTGCGCATTAAAGAACCCCAGGTGGTCGAAATTTCCGGAGCCCTCCACTACAGCGTCTCTCACAATCATATCGTGGTTTTGGGACGTTAAACCTCAACAATTATATTATTATCAATTTTCTTCTGTCATGCAGAACAGGATGTGGAGGAAGAATCGCTCCGTTCAGTACTCGTCCAATGGCACGAAGTGTTACGGTACCGACCTCAACCGTAATTTCGATGTGTCGTTCTGCAGTAAGTTTTTAAAACATTGTTTTTTCTTCTGCACTTGCTCTTTTACTTTTTTTTCGTGGCTATGCTCAAGGGCAAAACGTGCGTGGATACGAAACGAAGGATAACATATCTTGAAAGCTATTTTGCTTCTTTTCTTGTGGTTATATAGACTCGTCTTGTCGATTAGCACCCGTTGCAATGCCTGCCGGAACAAAAAACGTAGTGCGCGCCATTCTGCTGTGTTCCGGCAAATAACGCATGTAATTCGGAGAACCTGTGTAATCAGAGTGCACCTGGAAATAGCCTGTAAATGTTGACCTTCATTAGAAGCAATTTCCCGCGCTTGCTTCCCAGCATGTAAGTGAAGTTATCGAGTGTCTCGTGTACATGAGTTATTAGTACTATACTTGTGATATATCGGTGATGTACAGCTGGCCAAATAGAAGTGGGAAAGTAGGCGCAGCGAAAATCCTCGCTATGGTTGTAACGAAGCAATGTGTGACAGGCGTGTAAATTTTGTTGACGCATGCAATGAACAAAATATAAGCAACAAAAGGTGCCGCCTAATATTTGAACGAACGGATATGCTGAGGCGATTTTTTCTCTTTATGCAGCCTTCCTTTTCTTTCTCCTTTTTTTTTTGTAAAGCAGGTTTGGGGGGGGGGGTATAATATACTGTGCGGGAATTTCATTCTGTGGTAATTACAAGGGCTATATACAGTGACAAATATTCTAAGTTCTTTGTAGACACTGCATGCAACCAGTTCTCGTTTTAAGCAACCACAATTGTACTGAATACACTGAAATGTATACTTCAGTCAGGGAGAACACGGAGGCGAACACGCAGAAAGTGCCGAACTATATACGAGGCGCTGGCAAATGCCGTAGTATCCCATGGCCGACTTCTTGGTGTTAACTGCACCGCGGTGGTACAATGGTTACAGTGCTCGGCTGCTGACCCGCAAGACGCGGGTTCGATCCCGGCCGCGGCGGTCGCATTTCGATGGAGGCGAAATGCTTGAGGCCCACGTACTTAGATTTAGATCTAAGCACGTGAAAGAACCCAGAGGTGGTCTACGTTTCCGGAGCACTCACGGCGTGTCTCATACTAATCATATCGTGGCTGTGGCCAATTATTATTATTATTACGATGTCTCTCGCGATTGTCCTCTACTCCCCTGCGAGGAAACGCTCCCGCTGGGCACAATAAAGCTGAGGTCAGTGTATTACACGTGCAGTTCTCGTCGCAGTGTATGCATTCATGCACGTTGTGCAGGCACGCCCGAGGAGGCGGATCCCTGCAAGGAGACCTTCTGTGGCAAGGCGCCCTTCTCGGAGCCGGAGTCGCACGCCTTCCGGGAATACGTGACTGAATTCCGCAACAGGATAGCCTTCTACTTCAGCTTCCACGCTTTCGGAGACCTCTGGCTTATCCCGTACAGCTTCCGCTCCGAGAGGCCGCCGGACTACGACGAACTGGTATGCGCACTGGCCGCGCACCTGTCCTTGCTGGCTGGCGTGGCCTCAGCGCCGTCGCACGAATGCGCCGAGCGAAAAAGACGCCGTGCTCGCTAACTGCTTTCATTTCGAGCCGACTAGAGCACACTGTCGGTAACCACGTGCGGACAGCCGACTGATGCGGTTCCCTAATGCAACTGTCCATGACTCGCCCCAATTACTTAAAAAAAAAAAAGATATATGTTCTCGTTGTTTGGCGGACAGTATATCTGTAGATGGATAGGATGAATAGGAGGTGACGTGAAATTACAGGAACCCAGCACGCAGATACACGCGAGGCAGGTTATATATGGTGTTTGTCCTCGGTCTTACGTATGCTTCGCATAAATATTTCGTGCGTTTAAAAAGAAATAAATTGAAATATTTGGTGACATGCCTGTTATTTTGCCTTTTTATGGAAAAGATAAAAAAATCGCGAGTTCTATCATAAACTGATCCATGAAGGTAATTGGAAGCGCAAAACACACATTTTGTGTGTTTTGCGCTTCCAAGTATCTTCATATATCAGTACAAACTCCCCCAACTTTCTGTTCTTCTAAATCATAAACTGCACGTGATATGCCTTGTTTTTAGACGTTAACCTTGCAGAGTAGTTACTGATCAGTTTAATTATGCAACTGTGTTGGACTTCAGTATTACTGGCGCAGTTTTTAGGCAATGATTGTCAGGGTTTATAGAGCGCATATGCAAATAATCTGTCTTCACTTGATTCAGTGTTGAAGCCTCGAGTTGATATACTACATGATTCTCGCGGGCCCAGTTTTACGTAATTTATTTTTATGATCTGGCGCCACACTGCACAACGATCCCAATTAAATCATACGTGTCCTCGTGTCCTCACAGATGGCGAGGGCAAATCGAGCAGTCTCGGCAATACAAGAGGTTAGCGGCACCCGCTACAAAACCGGATCCATATCTTCCTTACTTTGTGAGTATGCGATCATATGCCGTGCATTACTGAACAGTTAGCTTACCTAACGCGGCGTGACGATTTCCCGTGAGAAGTACAGATTCACAACAGAAGCCAATAAGCATAAAAAAAATCTGCCTTGATTAAAACGTGGTTGCCAACGTCGCACGTATAGTACCTACGTGCATGGATGTACTGTGCATGCGTTTAAGTTTTATAGATGTTTCTCGACACAATTTTTCGTATTAAGACTCATTCGAATGTTACGCAAAGCTCTTTTTAAGGGATAAATAAAGTATGCATATGTAGCTTTGTTCGCAACAAAGTGGCCGTGCTTTGCAAGTGCACATATAAGTTATGTGCACTTGCAAATTAGCCTTACCCGAGTCGATATGGCTCTTGACGAGCTCTGTGCCTTCTTGCATGAAATACAACTCCTAATAAATCATCATCACCCCTACCACCGCAACCACTTGAACTCCAAACTTCCTAAGAACATGTTTCATACAAAAAACTTCTGTTTGATTTCCCATCCATGTTACACTTTCCTAATGGCGTAATAGCCAGTTCACCTGTTATTTAGTTTATTTGAAAGACCCTCAGGAAGCTTTCACAAGACTTGAGGTGCACTTGCTTGACGCGGCGTCTACAACTTCGTTGTAGGTGACAGGAAAGTTTATTAACGACAGTTTTGTACGTATACGCAGACATCGCTCCGGGCACTGCGGTCGACTGGATGTACGTCAAGAAGGGTGTCCGAATGAGCTTCACCGTTGAGATTTCTTCGGAGAAGAACGGATTTTTCCTTAACCAAAGCAACGTCATCGACGTCCCGAAGCAAGCGTGGGTTGGCGTGGTGGCCGCCATTCAATAACAATAAAACAAATTTCAAGTTACTTTTGTGCCTGCGAAAAGCGCATACTGTACATTGTCACGATCTACTGCGTCGATGAGACATGGGGACAGGGGCGTAGCCAAGTGGGGGTTGGGGGGGTTCAACCCCCCCCCCCCCCCGAAATTTTTCAATTTTGCTTGCGTATATAGGCACGCACACATACAAACGCACGCACGAACATACATAAAGTATGGTTGAAACCCCCCCCCCCCCCCCCGAAAAAAATTTCTGGCTACGCCCCTGCATGGGGACATCGACCCTGCTGATAAACACTGTAAGTACAAGACATTATAACGATCAGTAGAAATGCAAAGTTTCTAAGGAAACTTTAACTGACCAGCCTCTAACCAGCTGTGGTCAGTGTGTTGATTGTTGTTGTGTTGTGTACGTTTGTGCGGATATCCGTTCTGTATACGCGATGTCTTCAATCATGCTGAGCTGGCATGCTCACTGTTACATTGTATATTGGCCTCGAGGCCCACCACTGGAAACGCCGGCGCCACCGTCGGCGTGACGTGCTTGGCAGGATCACGTGATCTCGGCGGCCGCGTCGGCTGCTTGTGGAGCGCTGCCGCGTGCTTTGAAAACGAGTTTCAAGTACCACATGCGCTGCGGTCTGTTCAAATACGGAAGTTTTCTCGCATTTTCTGCTCAGTTGAAACCATTTTAATAGAGTGGCTGCCTCCGAAGGCGACGAACATGGGGCTCTACCACTCGGTGCAGCATGCCGGGCTTACGCAACGGAGCCCAGTAACCGCGGGACAAGAAACTGCGTGAAGCATGGGTTGTAAAGCTAAGAACAGGCAGGTAGCCATCGGCTACGAGTCTTGTGTGCAACAAGCACTTCTGCGACGAAGACTTTCATTACTGCGTCGGGTTTGCGATGTTCGGTGAGTAGCAGACAGCGCGCACTGAGACGATGGCTCACGCGCGCTTCCCGCCGGCAATTGATGCTTATCTGCCACAGGATGGAAAAGGCGCTACCTTTTACCACGTGCGATACCATCTCAGAACCCTCCCGTGCGACCTCTTGATCTCCGGCCCCGTGCTCAGCATCCACAAAATCGGCTGCAGATGGGCAAGTCATTGTTTAGATACGTTGAATTAAAAAACGCAAGGATCCCTTATGCATTCGCCAAAGATGACTAGAAGGCGAAAGCCATCTTTTTGTCAGTCGATGTATTGATTCTCCCGCGCCCCCCCTCCAAAAGCGTTCTGCACTAACGCGGTTTTGCACGGCCTCCGTGACCGATCACGGAGGCAATGCAAAGCGACCATGACGTTGAATATGTCATCATGTGACGTCACGCCATGATGACGTCATATGATAACGGCATCACCGATCACTGAGGCAATGCAAAGGGACCATGTCGTGTGAATACGTCATCATGTGACATCACGTTATGTCACGTCATGGTGATGTCATAATGAAGTTACCAATTTAGGAGGTGTGTGACGTCATGATGTCATATGTTGACCTCATCACGTGACGATTATTTTTTGCGTCACTCGTCTTGACGCCGCGACGGTCAATCTTCCCGTTTGAAGAGGCATCTGGCTTTCGCCTTCATAAGCTACGCGACGTTTGCTAGTTGCTAGTGGACGTACATAGCGAGAGAGTCAAATGCCGCGGCTGTGTGCTGCATTTATGTTGGCAATAACATTTTTTCAGTAAAGCTTGCGTTCCTCTGACGGAAACACTATGTCCCAAATTTATTTGTGTCACTCTCAAACTGACGTTGGGCCTCTCCAACCCCATGTATTTTCTTGGAGCCTCATTTATTTACGTGGAAAAGATGCCACCCTGTTGGCGTTAAACACGACACTGCTGCCAAAATTGCTGGGGTACTCGTCAAATATTTACTATCTTGTTTTGCGGCTGCTGGTTGCTGCAATAACTTCTGTTTTATTCACCGCTATTTCAAGTTCACGTGGGTACTAGTTCACAGCCGACGTTTGCAGAACAAGTCCGGCGAACGTTACTGTATTTTCTTTCTTTCCCTTGACGTTGCATGCTACTACCATGCTCGGTCTTGTAGTCTACTTCTCCTTCCACCAGCAATCTCAAAGTGATGAAGCTTTGGTCTATGAATTTGTTGATGACAGAGAGTGGCAAGTTCACTGGAATGCAAATGGAACGATAATTAAGGAGCATTAAAAAAAGGCGTCGCATTTGCTCGTCGGGACGGCACATCAGGGGCGTAGCCAGAAATTTTTTTCGGGGGGGGGGGGGGGGGTTCAACCATACTTTATGTATGTTCGTGCGTGCGTTTGTATGTGTGCGTGTATATATACGCAAGCAAAACTGAAAAATTTCGGGGGGGGGGGGTTGAACCCCCCAATCCCCCCCCCCCTGGCTACGCCCCTGCGGCACATCACAAAGTTGCCATGCGCACAGAAGCCGTAGTTGTAACGAAATTGTTTTTGAACTGCTCTGATAGCGTCCGCGCAACAGTAGTTGTTTGTGTACTCACAAATTCTCATATTCTGCGGCCTAAAGTTCACAGCGCGGTGCCCAAACGTGCTCGCAGCAAAAGCGAAACCATCAGTACGAGGAGACATGCAGACGCTCATACATGCAAAGGCACCGTCAGTCGTCGCGAACCCGTGCGATCGCCGGCTTGAGTCTTCTTTCTGTTATGCTCCGTTTGGTTATACAGGCATTCTACTCTAACGAGATATTTCACATATTTTGCACTCAGCGAGTGACTACCTTTCACGCAAGAAGCCGGTTCAGGTGTCTCCAACGCGGTGCAGAGCAACGTTTATAGAACTTGCTAGAAACGTTGTTGCAGAGAGACAGTGACTGTAGACTACCTTGTGCTTTCTGTTCATCGAAAATTATTCTTTTGACAGGAAAGAACATATTTATTTTCGAAAGTAGCTGCAGAAATGTCCCGGAGGGCTTCCGCGAGGTGATTTTGTAGAGCGCCGACAGCAATACCTATGGGGCGCGCGCCGGCGGCATCCTGCCACGCAATCGAGGCGCGTCCGATAGAGGGCGACTCCGTAACTCCTCGCCGCCAATAGAAAACTCTCGGCAGTCCTTTGTTACTTTTTTGCGTTAGTCCTGTAAACAGGAGGGGTTCAGCTCTTCGAGGGAGTTCATGCACGCTAGCCCAACCAGCACAGTAAAACCAGAGTCCTTCAAAGGACACTGGTAAAACTTTGAGGGAGTAGCATAAGTACAGCCGGAACCAGCGCTTTAACTCCTGCAAAGAATGTATGTGTACTTCATTCCAGAAGCGTCACTTCACTCTGGCTAGGGAGGTTGTTCACTCTCGTTCAGCCAGCGTACCAGAACTATGTGCGGCAGAGAGAGCACTCTTGAAAAGAGAATGCAATAATGGGCAAGCATTTTCTCCCGTGAAAGGAGTTGCTAGCACAGGCGCGCTCATTTTCATGCGCCTCGGTGCCACGGGGTGCCTTGAAAGCCGTTTGTTGTCGTCTTCCCTTGTCGGCCGTCAAACACGCGTTGTCTTGTGCTAAGCTCTACCTGGCGCTCGGCTTTGTAATATCCTCAACGATGAAACAGGATAAGACTACAGAACTTTGAGGAGCACGCACACGTATTGACCGCGGAAGACTGCGTGTGACCTCGTGCCCGTGAGGAACAAAATGATCATGCCTTTAACGAAAAAACTGGGGAGGGGCGATGCATGTAGGGAAGGGTGTTTCAACTCCACTAACATGAAACCTGGGGAGGGGCGAAGCATGCAGTGTGCGCCGGTGTTTCTTACAGCAAAATCACTGCTAATGGACTATGAGAGACAGCCTGAAGAAGAAGAAGAAGAAGAAGAAGAAGAAGAAGAAGGACCTGACAGAGCTAATTCGCCACATTGTTTTGAGAGAGAATTCTTTGATGAGGCACTAGGGGTGCCAAGCCTGAAACCGGGCGTGTAGGGAAGGGTGTTTCAGCTCCAGTAACGTCGTCGGAAAACTGCGTCGGAATGCAGCTTACCCTAAGGTGGTGCTTCTTCTTATTCTTCTTCTTCCCTACATGTCCGGTTGCAGTTCCCTACGGCATGTAGGGAAGGGTGTTTCAGCTACACTATAACGTCGTCGGCTATTTGTTGGGCTAACTGCTGCTTTATTCATTTTTAGTGCACCGGTGGCGAGTAAAGCAACAATACTTTGCAGATATCTTTCAAGAAGTGGTGTTTCAAATAGATGACTTTACCGTAGAGATCCACGTTTTTGTCTCTGGTTTTAGATAAGAAACTTGAGCGCCTTGGTAAATTTCGTTGGGGATTCTGACATTGCTTCTAAGCCAAACATGATGTTTTAGGCACTAACGACGAACCTTTAACTCATAATATGCATAGTATGGACCGGTGGCGAGTAGTGGGATTTACCCTATTTTTTGTGGCTCATACCCGTTTATGATGGACCGCGACGACGACATGACACGCCGACAAGCCGAGACTCTAAGGTGCTTCGCCCCTAAAACGCAGGGAGGGTCGCTTGGGGCGCTAGTCGATGCAGTCTATTCATTAGCTTCGAACCTCGCCTCCTATAGCGATATGACAATTTCGACAACGCGACATTTCAGTTGCTCCCATCTCCTTTAACAATGAACCAATAAAAAAAACCTTGCGGTAAAGTGCCCCTAGACGGCACTTTACAACTTCAAGCCAGAATATGCAATGTCGGGTGCTTTTGAAACGAGTGGCGCTTGTGAATTTGGACGACGCTTGTGAATTTGTGAAGGTGCACTTAATCCTAAACGATCAGTAAGGGAGACTCAAGTTATGTGACTGAAAGCTACGAAAAGAAAGCACGAGGGATCGATGTTCATTCTTGAGCGTAAACATGCTGTGGCGCATACTTTGCACCATGGCCATGCCTATACATATGATCCTACACGTCGATGCGATGAGATCCGAAGGATTAGGATTTAGTTAATAGTTTTCTCAATCCATTGGACTATAGGAGTGTAATGTATCGTGTTCTTGTTTTTCTCTCTTTTTTATTCTTGAATGAAGCCATTAGTTCATGATATGCAAAATTTTCCACGCATTTCAAAGCCTGTAGTTACAGATTGAAAATAATTGGCTCCTACGTAAGAACCTGGAGCATTTTCAAATACTCGGAAACTAAGCAGTATAGCTTTCAATATGATTACCTTTGTGTAGCAGACTGTGATCCTGCTGTAGGGTTTGTTAAATGGCTACTTGACATGCTACTTCAAAGGAAAAAAAAAAAGGAAATCTTGGTTAGTTCTGATTCTCCATTAATTTTTGCAACCGATAGCTGATGCAGAAGTCCCGTTCAAAGTCACCAGTAGATTCATGGGTATTACTAGAATGTGCTATAGTTCCACCCACGCTCACCCGCCGTGGTAGCTTATAGAATATATGTAAGGTGTCGCGCTGCGAAGCTCAATGACCCGGGTTCGGTTCCCGGCCACGGCGGCCCCGTCTCGATAAGGTCGAACGGCAAGAGAACCCATCTATACTTAGGTTTAGGCTCACAATCCTATCACTCAGAAGATCCCCATTGTTCCTGCATCTTCGCTTCTTTTGGAACAGAGCGATCTACAATCCGAGTACACGAAGTTTCGTTAACAAGCCTCTTTCCGTCGCCGTGCTTTTTTGCGATGTTTATCTGAAGTTCGTTAACAAGGTTGCGCGCCCCCTCTCTCCCCTCTCAAACCATTAAATGCGATCTAGTCTGACGCTATATCCTTCTTGTAACAGCTACAACTCGGATAACAATCAACTTTTTAACAGCGGAGCTGCATGTTTATGCTCGACTTACCGCCTATAGCGTTCGCAAAAGCTATCATCATCATGGCGGCGCCCGCTTTCTTCGTCATCATCTTCATTTTCTGCTTCGTTCCCCCAACACGTGCGCCGCTGTTAAAAATCATGAGATAGAAAAAGCAGATGTCAAGACAGAAAAAGAAAGAGAGGGAAACAAAGAAAGAGAAAGAAAGAAATAGGGAGAGAGAGAGAAAGAGATAAAAGGAAATAGGAAGCGAGAAATATAAGGAGAGTGAGAAAGAAGGGAAAATGAAGAGGAGAGGAACGTGACGTAAAAGCACGTAACACTAGTCACGTGACGTGTTCCCGCCAAAATCAGGTAGCGCTAGCCACGTGACGTGTTTCCGCGCGCAATCACGTAACAGTAGTCACGTGACGTAAAATCACCTATATACCACTAGTCACGTGACATGTTCGCGCCAAAATCACGTAACACTAGCCCCGTGACGTAAAAAACACATAGCACTAGTCACGTGACATGTTCCCGCCAAAATAACGTAACTCTAGTCACGTGACATGTTCCCGGCGAATAAATCACGTACGTAACATTATTCACGTGACATATTCCATTTTGACATATTAACATATCTGTTCAATTTATTTGCTTATTTGTGATAAGTTTCATTTGTTTTTCCAACTACCAGCTCTAGATTTCCGTTCTGTGTACCCTCCATTTCCTGTCAAGTGGGACAGAAGGTTAAATGACTGACGATTTTTTTTCCATCATCTGCTGCTTTTTTGCTTTTTGTTTATTTTTTTATATATAGGAACGTCAGCGATGGTTTCAAATTTTATCGTATACGGTATATCGTCATCGTTTTGTAATTAAGTATGATTGCTCCAAAACACTGGTCACTGACATTTTTATTTTCACATATTGCCACTAAATATAAAATATTGGACAACTGCATATGGCAAATGTGTGTGTGTGTGTGTGTGTGTGTGTGTGTGTGTGTGTGTGTGTGTGTGTGTGTGTGTGTGTGTGTGTGTGTGTGTGTGTGTGTGTGTGTGTGTGTGTGTGTGTGTGTGTGTGTGTGTGTGTGTGCGTGTGTGTGTGTGTGTGTTACATTTACTCATGACATTGATATACTGGTGGATATATCATAGTCGCTGTCTAGGAATTTTTTCTGTCAAGGCACTTAATTTACGTCACGTGTTGTGCTGTAACTTCACGCTATAGTGAAGTCGTTTTCATGAAATCATTAATCACTCTCATGAAATATTTGTGTTTATCTGTCAGCCCGCCTGAAATCTATAAGCTTACTAAAAATAAAAACTTGAACCTTTCTTTCTCTTCGATTGCTTTTTATTTATTTATTTATTTATTTAATTTTTCACTTAATTATTTATTTATTTTCAGAAAATACAAAACACGAACAAGTAGAGGAACAAAGACATGAGGCCAATTCTTAGCATCATATGCGCTCAAGAATAAAAAAACAAAAAAAAACAGAAGGATGTGTCCGTAAAGCCCTCCCAGCCTGAGCCGTTGCACCCCCCCCCCCCCCCAAAAAAAAAAAAAGGGTTACTTCAGTTACCAAAAATCGCGTCCACCGCGTTCGATCTGTTGCCTCTGTTTACCTCGGTGTCACTCAGCAGCAGTGAGTCAGCGTACAAATGTCAGCGCAGAAGATGCGTCGCACTCGCTGCTATAATGTTACCCAATCGATTCGCAAGACCTAGCCGGACAGCCGCCACGGCACCCTCTTCTCAACTCTCCTTCCACTGCCGCTGAAAAACTGCGGTGTTTGCTCCGCTTTGAACAAGCATGAACGAACCTGGTTGAAGCTGCTGAACTTTAATTTTCCCCGTCAGTCATCCACGACAGGGACTTACCCCACGACCTGTACAGGTACAGCTGATCCAGCACACCACGACTCACTGCAGTTTGTTTTATTTGTCTCATCCTACGCTATGCAGAGGCACACCCAGTGAGACAGGAGACGCGAATGTATCGGACCTCGACGCAGATAACACGGCGCGAAATGTGCAAACGAAATAAGCAAAGCGAAGCTTCAAGCGCAAGCAAGCAACAAGTCCCCTCGCATGCCACTCCCACAGTTCTCTTCTCTTCGCGGAGGCCTCCGAAGTCGAAAGTCAAGGTGCACCACAACAACCAGCTAGCAGACGACGCCACTTTCTCTTCCTTGTTCTCTCCTTCTCTAGCAGCGAAGGGAAGCACGAAATACTTATAATTTCGGCGCGCTTCTAATGTCGCACGTTAGTTGACGACTTTTCCAGGGGCCTAATGTCCGAATTTCTAGCATGACGAGCTGGTTCAGGAGCAGCAGGTCGTTTCCTGAACAAATAAAGATTAGGCGTGGAAAGCGGCGCATTCTGTTGAGAGTACGTTCTGCATAGCGTGCAGAAAGCTTTGAAGCTGTAATTAACAAAGCGACAAAAAGAAAATAAAGCGATAAGATGTATTCATATTCTCCACCCCACCTACATACACGTATGCACGTACAACGCACGCCACTTCAGCCACGACCAACGTTGGCCACCACTCCTCCCATGGTATACAGATCTCGAAGGCCGTGCTTTTGTCATTTTGCGGAAAAGAGGCGGCCTTCGATACAAGCGGTACCACCAAGAATGTAATCGTTTTTCTGTTTGCAGTAGGATAAATATGGTCATAAAGATTTGCCTTGCGACAAAGTAAACACGTGATGCTCACATTTTGGCGTTCGTAACGTCTTTTAATCGGCAAATGCCTTGGAGATTTCATTCCTTGAAGGGTGTCATCATCGCTGGGGCGACGGTTGAGCGGGTGAAATGTGAGTAAAATATGCATGACATAATGGTTATTAAAATGTTAAAGGTGATACAATGCTGTCATTCGCGAAAAGAACAGCCAGCCGTCAAGCGACAAACGGAAAGCTGTCTGGCAACGCGGGCCTGGTCGATCGCTCTTTTATTTTGCGTTTTGCTTTCCTCCGTGCGTGGTTCGCTTGACGACCGCTGGGGGCCTGTCGGGAAGCCGCTTCTTGCGCTCAGCTGTGTTCTCCCTGCCGGACTTCACGTACGCAGGGGGTGGCAGAATCGCTTTTTCCTCGAGTGGGCGGCAGGGGTTCTATCCGGAAAGGAGACGCTCGCTGTATTCCAGGGAGCGTCGTCTCGCCGGTGGAAAAAAATGAACTCCAACGTGGCGTACAACGCAGCGCCGGGTACTGCGCAAGCCGGAGTGCGGGTGAGTAGGCGCACGTACGCGCCGAGCCTACCCGCTTGTAAACACCAGCGCGGCCCGAAAAAACGGGCCACCTCACTCCGATACCGCGAGTTTTAAAAACATGGCAGGGACTCAAGTCGCAGATCGACAACAGTGAATTATGTTGCGCCTCGGAGTGTGTGTGTATTACTGTGCAAGAGGGCCAAGTTCTCCGTCCTATCTTGTAATTTTGTGCGAATGCTTTTACAAAAATTTATATTTTTAAGCAACCGTAACGATAATATGAACTTGCCTTCTGAGTACCCCTCAGTATTTGCGATTGATCACTCGTGCTGTTCTCACACGTGCGTCCGTTTAGCCGGCATTCTGGGTTGTTACACTTTCTTAAACCGTTGCGATTGTAACCGTGCTTACGCGGTACATTCTGAAGTACCGCCTTTTATTCTCTCTCTCTTTTCTGCACCGTAGTTTTCAGTTAATTGCGCAAGCGTTCTTCACTATCGTTATTGTGGAATTGACGCTTTTCGATTGTTTGGTTATTCTAATTGTGCGACGTGTGACGTGCCGGTGGTTTGCTCATTTTCTAAAGCATATACAGCTAGAAGACTGTATAGGCATAGACAGCACAATTTTTTTTTCCAACATTTTATGCAGATATGTCTTCATATGTTTTCACGGAGGGCAACAAATCCCTGGTTTATTCATGAAACGAGAATAAGTTTATTCCAACTACAAAAAATAAAAAAAAATTAAAAAGAAAAACGTTATATGGCTTAGGGGAGGTTGACTTTGTTTACGTGAGTGTTGTGTTGAATTGGTAAAAGTGAAAGTTCGTCGTGCGAAATGTTGTCTGACCAATGATACGATGAATTTTCACTTATACATTGCGATACATTTCGTGAAATACCACTTTATCGTTGCGAGTTCAGTTCATAGGTACGGTGGTCAGCAGAAATTTATGGTTTTATACGTGACGATTTCTGTCCTCTGCAGCGTTAAAAGTAAGAGCTTCACTTTCACTGTTGCAGTGTCAACACTGCAGCGGTGGTGACGCCGAGTTTCTTACTTTTTTTGAGCACGAAGTGGCGGGTCTCGCTCTTGGAAGTTGCGGTTGCCCCGGTGATTGCGGGACGCACGAATGGAACGGTTGTTCAGTTTAATCTGGCCGGCACCCTGCGTCAGCGGTGCCATTCGCGGCCCTGGTAAAGCTTTGGGGAAGCGTAGCCTTATCAGCCCAACGTTTGAAGCGCTGGTTAGAGGAAAGAAGTCTGAGAGAGGGGAGGGAGTGACGTAAGAACTTATTGAGCTGTTTAGGCGCATGTGCACTGCTGAAGAGCACGTGAACGCTCGTCGGCGGCGGGCACTATGCGCCCAGGATTTTGCGTACCGGTCTCTGAACCTGATTAGCCAAACCACGTCCAATTGCGCTCTCGGGAGACGAATGCCTCTCTGCGTTTCTACCAGGAAGCGGATTATCGGACGGACGTATTATCGATCGTGTCGAATGTCTTTCATGTCCACGTCAAGCGGTGCGAGACTAACTGTTGCGAACAGCGCAACGCCAATTACATATTTGTCGAGTGTCTCCAGAAATCGGCTCCTTTCCCAAGGGAAAGGAACCCGACCGTGGTGACGTCACCACCCGCCCCGCTTTTGTGTCGGCCAAGGATGGACCGGCAAGCCCATCCATGCCGGCCCATTGTCGAGAGGGGTGGCCGCCGTGAAGTCAGTCTGACAGGCCCTGCCAGCCCACTCGCTGCTGCAGTTCTAAATATTCCGTATAAAATTCTCCCCCAAGACCTCTCTGATCGGCCGCATGCTCACAACGGCTTTCAACATTTGTGACAGACAGCTGTAGGGTGCAGACGCTAGGACAGACGCGGCACAACAGCCGCACGGATGCGCGGAATTCTGCAAAGGTTTTGCGTGTCGAGTCCATGTCACTCGGCACCTACTCCGGAAACAATTAATCCAGTGTTGTGAAAGCAAATGTATAGAGTACGAAGGAAAATCAGATACGGAAAGTTACCAAACGGAGTTGTGTAATTTTGTTGTTTAAATGGAGACATGCATGCATTTTGGTCAATCACTGAATCACAGCTTACGATTTCATGGATAAGCGACGGTCCTCAGTTTACAACGAAACTCATCCACAATGACTTGCCATGACGTGTCAGTTCCGTGGTGGACTGAATTACGGTTGTCATCTTTGTAATGTAAACAAGCACGATGAACGTTAGTGTAGATTTAATACTTACATTTTTACTCCTTGTCCTGCCGATCTGACTTGGTGTGCTTGACCTTCTTTTCTGCCGCTTTAAAGCGGAACTATTTTGAGTTTAGCTTCTTTGTCATCTTTTTTCGCAAGCTGCCGCTCGTCGAATGACATAACAGCGGCCGACATATTACGTGCGAGTGTTTACGCCATTTTCCTTGTCGCATCACAAACTGATGCTAAAATAGAGTTGTCGTTCACGGCTTTTTTAAGTTAACGAAGTATTTTGGGTTTTGGGAAGTAACACCATTCTATATATTTTAAAGGACCAGCGCTCGCTTTGCTGCCTTGTGGTCCTTTTGCTTCGGCGATTGACTAAAGTAAATAATCTCAAAAGTCATATCGATAATAATATTTAGTAGTATTAGTAATTGTAGTAGCATCTTTAGCGCTGGAGTCTGTTCTCAACTTAAAAATGCGCGAAGTTTTTGTGATATACGGGGTGATATACAGGATGTAAAATAATAAATCTGGTACATTATACGGTTATGCATCCTATATACTGAGTTCAGTCATCGTTGCTCTTCCGAAACTAAAGCAATTTTTGTGTGTCAATTACTTGGCTGAATAGAAAAAAAAATAAAATCTAACAGCTTAATTACCGTCGGCTGAGAACCCTGTATATGACCGAAATTTTCTCGAGATTTCTTTGTTAGCATTTCAAGCATACCCGTCAGATACGCGGCAGTTCTGGCTTTTTCGCCCGGGTTAATTTTGTTAGTTTTTTTTAATTCCGTGCTTTGCCGGGCCGCACGTAGTGCTTAATTGACGGATTATCCATCAATAATGAAGTGGGCTGCTTCCTAAAAGCTTATTCCATACGAGTTCGAGTATCATATGGCAGAGAAGCGTAACGAAACTATGACAACAGACAAAAATCAATAAAAACGATAGCGAAGACGTATTTACATGATTTGATACTTTAACGCAGTTCAAAACTCGAAGCCCGGCAAAGGAGTCTTGTAGGAGAGAAACACCCGAAATGTGATCGTATCTCGCGCACCGTCACAGCGACAATAGATATAAACACAGAAACAACGTGGTACCATGTAGCTGCACCTGTTTTATGAATGAGCTGTAACATTTCCCGCACATAATTTTATAAAGGGATGCAAACGTGATCAGATTGTCGAAGTAAGAAAAGGTTTTGTCTGAACTGATCAATACATTCGGAAGCTTCCTACAAAGGCGCGTCATCGGCCATTACTGAATATCAGCTATTGAGATATTAGCCGCGTTCTCCACGGGTTAGCTCGGCAACTGGGGCAACGAAGACCCGCAGTCCAGTTTCCGCTGCAGCACAACCATTCGCAACAATCACCGCTTGCATCTGTATTGTGTTATCCGATAAGCGTTATCCAATATATAGTGCATTGAGGTATTGAATCGAATACAAAGGCTTATTCGATTCGCTTTCAGCAGTTCAAATATTCGTGCACTCCATGCTGACAAGGGATCGGTTTTATTAATTAGCCTAGACGTCAAGTGTAAGGGTGCCTTTTAAAACGTGCCGACTTCGGGCTGTGTTTTCATCGCCGAAATTTCTTTCACTAAAATCACCCGTGACGTGTAGCGTAGTTTTATTTCTTGATCTATGTCACACTTAGAGGCGTACATTGTTTGGACGAGAATAAATATTTTACTAATCAACAAGGTTGTGCTAATTAATTTTTTCACGGCATATATTGCAACTTACGAATCGTAGCTTGTGACTTCTAAAGTCATGCGCAGCCACTTGGAACGAATTATGATGATGACACCAGTTTCGAGACATGCGTCCACCAATTTTGCCATGAAATTACATTCATGTTCCAACGAAAGAGGGGGCGTTTTAAGGGCTCGTTCGAGACATTTCTGAGCCTCAGGGCTAAGAAACAATCTTGTTAAAACCATCTTGTTAAAGACGTAACTGGAGCAACAGTGAATTCTTTTCGCAAGTTTGACTGCGCTCATCTCGAAACTTGCGCTAATTTCAAAGTTAAGTCCAAATAGATGTGCCTTGTGAAATGTCTGGTTCCAGTTCACTCTTTGGAAATATGTGCGCTAAAGTAATTCAATCTAAAGTTGGTTAGCGATATTTTGTTAATTATTCGTGATGCGCTATATGGTCCGCAGTCTAAAATAATGTCCGCTTTTTTGAGTAATACACCTCAATGCACTTGTGTGCTGTATGCCATAAGTGAACTTTTGTAAAAATTCTGTTATCGCAAAGGGGAAAATCAAACAAAAAAACTGCGGTGTAATGTCTGTAGGCCTGTTGCGGCAATTTTTAAATACCGCAGGTCTGGTACGCCAACACAGTACGTTTCTAAAGATGTTTCAAAATAGTAGTATGGTTTCTTTCGCGCTTCATGCCTTAATTGTGACCTTGACGCAGTGTCAGCAGGAAGCAGACGCGGTTCTATTCCCGCATCATTTAATTCCCCCGAACTCGTGAGCTCAGTTGCACGAGCACGAGGTCTCGGGTTTGATATTTGACTGGCGGCTGGGTACGTACCGAACCCGCGATGGTTGGGCAGGACGCGAGAAGGCTCATGAACAGCACTATGGTTTCACGTATGAGAATCCCGGAATGTGGGGGGGGGGGGGATCTCAAAGTTAACCTGGTGCCTTCAAGTGTCAGTCAGTCGAACATTTTCGTTGTTTCGCAGCCCATGCGCCGATATATAGTTTCTTCACAGACGCAGCCGACTGCGAATGTGAAAGGGAAGGGGTGGGTGGGAGGGGGGCTACATTTTGGCGCAGTTTTCTCACGGCTCCGTAAAGCGGATAATTTATATGTGAACAGCGTACTGAAAGGAGAACTACCAAAGCGAGCGGCTTGACCACGCATGCATGCCCTACGAGAGGCGTTTGCAGAATTTCGGATTCTCTAGGGCACTCGCGCTCGTATTGTGCGTCTTAATTCGCGCGCCTGGTACCAACGTGTGGGGAACGTGTCAGAAGCTGCCATAGCAGCCGTGGAGATCAGCTAGCCTGATTGTACGTATAAAGCGCGCGAAGCTGCATCATTCATTTTGCGATCGGCGCTGCATGCTGACAGCGGGCTCGCGATGTTGGCCCGCGCGCAGGCGGGAGTGATGTCCGTGCTGAAATGGAATATCCTGGCGTACTGTGTCGCTTTATCTTCTCAGCGTAGTATAACAGCGGCCTGCAGTCGCTTTCTTTTTCCTATCGCGCCCCCACCTTTCCCTCGGTTTCTTATTAGTTTCCCTCTCGCCCCACTGCCGACGCCTGTGCTCGCCCACCGTGGGAGGCGACAGCTTTCTGAGCCCAAACTCTTGCGCCAGTCGCACCTTTGAAATTTCAAGTTCGGCTTTTGAGTGGCGTTGAACTTTTCTACCGAAGAGGCGCGTTTTCTGGCGCACAGCACAACCGCCGAGCGTAGGCTGCGATTGCACATTATACCTACGAAACAGAGAATGGGAGCACCTTGGCAGATCGCAGCGGTTATGGACGAGGCACCTGTTCTGTTGTATTGTTTCGCGCAGTGTCCCCTTGTCATTTCTTATCATTTTTTTCTTCCCGTTGCGCAGTCTCCTGAGCAGCTACTCGATAAATCTTTTCCCATCCTTGCAGATGCTATATATAATCGTGTGACCGGGCACTGTCGAACTCTCGTTCACCTTCTGCGTTCTCATTTGGGCTAGTGTTTGAACTTTGTGTGAGCGCTGGTACAGCAGTGTGGATGGGATGAATCAGTGAACCAAACTGGGCAGAAGGGCGTGCTTGTACATACACCTTCGTTAACGATATCCCGAGCACGTCAGTTATTTCATAAATGGTATTTCACTTGAGGCAGCCGCACTACTAATGCAGTGGGTAACGTTTGACTGCGTAAGGCTTTCAGTAATATTAATTTAAAAAAGTCTAAAGTGCGACCTTGTTCTTACAAGTGTTATTGTTTATGTTGCATCAGAGTATGTGAGTAAGTTTTAAGCCTTTTTCTGACTCCCGATAGATACCTTTTGTGTAATTGCTTGTTCGAGAGTGGCCGGTATCGTGTAACTTCACATATTTGTTGCCATGCCTAGAGGAAAAGCATTCTGACCATGTTGGCTGCTGCCACTTCTTAACGATTTGGTCTTCAAATGACCAGATACGAGCCCTTTGTGTATGAAAAGTGTTCGCGTTTTCCCATCATTAGCTACCTAACTAGGCATTAAGTCGAGAGGAGACGATGCATTTACCAGAGAATAGAAGGCGATCACTTATATTCCTGCGCACATACATGATTATGCGTACGTGAATTACATCACCATAACTTCCACTGCATTTGACCGCATGACCGTCGTTAATCAAAATGTGAACGATTCGGCTGCCCCACGCACGTAAGCGTCGGTTGTACGTTAGCAGCTACCGAAGCGTGTAATCGCGGTTTTGACTGCATCCGATAGTCGCTTCCATCTGCGATACCGCTTTACATCGTACCCAGCACGTTTTCTGTGTTCGCTTACGGAGCTTGCGTGTAATTTCGACGAAAGCTTAGCTACTTTACGCCTGCGTCAGCCCGGCGTCACGGGAGCTTGTGCGCTGCGCGCTATCAGGCCCAGTGTGACCGACAGCTGACGCTCCTGAGAAGCAGGGCAGGCGCACACCTGTCCGAGGACCACGCGGAAAGCAGCGGCCTGCGAGACTTGTCGCTAAGCGCCAGCCGTACTCAACCACGGCGGCCTGAAGGCGCAGGCGCGGAGGACGAAAATGGCTGCTCTCTCCTCTTGCCGTCCCCCGCCTGCTTCGCTGCTGTGGGCGGCCAAAAGAAGAAAACAGCCCCTTCCGCCGGAGAGAAAAATCGATGCCTTTCCTTCTCTTTAATGTAACCCGCCCGCCGCCTGTGCGGTTCGGCGGCGCTAATCCGGCCGTACCTTGTTCTTTTTTGGCTCCGGCGCACCCCACTGCTGGTGGCGCTGGGGCTGAATTAATTGTTATCCCCGAAAGGAGTACGCAAAAGAGGAGGAGATGCGTCAGTGCTCGTCCGGGAAGCAGCAGCACTTTTCAAACTCCCGTCAAGCTGTTTGCTTTTTCGACGTTGCCGGCCGCTCTCCCGCCTTTCCAACGTCCAGCGCTTCTATCCAAATAACACCCTTTACTTTCTATCTCTCATGTGGCTGTACCCCGCCCCGTACCCCCCGCCGCTGTACTTCGATCTGCTTTTTTACGTCTTTGTGTTGTTCCCGCTCGTGTGCGTGTCCTGTGCGAGGAGGTGGGGCGGCGTAGCAAAGAACACGGCGGCTTCGCCGACGCCAGCGCCGGGAGGGGGTGGGGTGTTGGCGGTAGGGCGAGTCCATCAAGGCTGTGCGGGGTGGTGGGTGCCGGTGGGTGGGGTCCGGCTGCTCTCCCCGGGGGCGGCTGGGCTCGGCGGCGCCTGCCATGTGGGCGACCGGGGGGAGCGGGTGGTGTCCTTTGGAGCGTACCATCCTAGTTTGTCGCTGTGCCGATCCGAGGGGGGTTCGGACGGCGAGTCTTCCTTGGCGTGTTATTTCGCTCGCGGCCTGGGCGGTGGTGTTCCTCGCCGCTTTGGCTGAGGGCCGTGATGCAAGAATGAGAGGGGGCGGTTGGCGGGGAGGGGGTGGGGAAGAAGCTGCCTTTGAGAGAGCACCTTTTTTCTTTTTTCTCGTTTCGTTCTTTCGCTCGCGCGTGAGCGTTCCAGCTTGCTTTTGCGACAGCCTTTTCTTCTCCCTTTTTTTTTGTAGCTTGTCGCTTTGTCTTGAAGCGGGTGAAGAAAGAATATGGAGGGGGGGGGGGGGGGGCTCGAGAAACCAGAGGGCGGCGTAGGATCCTTTATGCTTTGCTAGGCAGAGTCAGACACAGGTTCATGCAGCGGGTGTCGTGAAGCAGCACTGATGTTGATCAGTCGTTGCGCGCCTTGCACACGTGAACTCATCCAGGGAAGCGCGACCCGTCACAATAACGTTTGTTTCGTTTTTTTTTATACTTTGTTTCGTTATGTTAGTAGGAAGCAGAGCTATTTGCTATTTCTTACACCTCATTTATAGCGAAGAGTTGCCGCTTGAAGAGATGGCGTGAATGATACATGCTTGAAAACTATTTATTTTAAAATTGTACTTCCAAATACCTCCTGCGTTGGCGAATCAACAGTTGGAATGTGAAAGCGGAAAACCTCCAATTTGCTGAAACCGTATCAGAGTTCAATGTCATGCTTTCCCAAGGAAAGCTGTTTTGATGCACTCAGGATGGTTCGTTGGTTAAGCTCTTTGGTGTGTTTTAATTCAGTGGTAACTAATGGAGGCCCTCGGAATAAAATATTGGTGAAGCGATGACTTAGCTGGATGAATTTCACGACATCAAACCATTGGTTATTTACGCCACCAAGGAGCGAAAAAAAAGTGTTAATGTGACTAAAAACTAAAGTTAAGATTTAGCGAAATCACGTGATTCCGGCAAGAAACATAAGCTTAATAATTAATTCATTACATTTGATTAGATGTACTTCTTTTTCTTAAAGGGCTTTCCCATGACTAATATGAAAACAAGGGGGCACGATGTTGATTGCGACAACGCGCTAGAGATGCACGAACGTGCATAAGTACCTATCATGCAGCATGCATGTAAAGGGACTGTGATTGATACTCTTGATTATTTGGTGGTTTTTATTAACATAAAAACAGTGAGGTGTGGTTAGTTTACCATTTGGAGGTGGCAATGGTGCGGTGCGCCTTTTATTAAAATAGAAAAAGCGGTGATAAACGGGGTGGGCAAAAAAGAGGGATACAAGATCACTCCCACAGCACGTGAGACTGTTCAGCTTTAACGTGACATTGTGTGCAGTTTGATGAGGAGAGGTTTCATGGAGCCAGGCGGGCGTTCGAGCGAGAGGGACGCAGAATGGCGGCGAACCACGCCGTTCAAGGGACACTAAAGAGAAAAACGATTTTTCTTGTATTAGTAAATTACTCTTTCAAAATACCAAGATCACCACCCTTGCCACGAGAGGAAGTTCCCGCATCAATCACTACGACGTCATAGATTTTGACGGCGTCTACTAGGGCATACGCCGTTCTTAATCGGTAAAAATGATGTGCATTGACCTCTGAGGGGGCCAGAGACTTAACATACCAAGTTTCAATGAATTTCTTTGAACCAATGCCGCCAAAAAAAGCAAATTTCGCTTTGAAATCCATGACGTCACGCGCGGAGATTTCGGCGCGAAATTTAAAAGTGAAACTTCGACTTTGATTTGATTCTTATTAATAGACATATAAGGGTGAAATTAATGCCATTAGAGCTTCATCATGCGTAAAGTGCAGCGCGCGCGGGAAACGATGAACGAAAGAGAAGAACTCTCAACTGAAATTTTATTGGAAAGGAAGCGATATAAATATCTAGTTATCACAACCGTGTCGGCAAAAAAAAAAAAAAAATTGTTTTAATTTTCCGTTTTTTTTTGGCCCACATCATGTGGTTGTGATAATTCTAGATATTTATATTGTTTCCTTTCCAATAAAATTTCAGTTGAGAGTCAGCGCTAGTCCTGTTTGCTTCTTCTCATTCGTCTGTCGTTTCCCGTGCGCGCTGCGCTTTACGTATGGTGATGTACCGACTCGCTCAACTTTCTATATCATTAGAGTTTTTCTATATCATTAGAGCTACGAGTTTTTCTTTCATTTTTTTTATTGAACTATCTTTGTAAACACTCATCTTTCTTTCTTTTTTTTTTTTTTGTTTGGCGACCGCTGTTTTCGGGCGCGTGGTGTTGAACCCTGGTTGTAGGGGATAGCTGTTTGCTTCGTTTCCCATGCAAGTTGCAGTGTGAAATGCAGTCATACAATGACTTTCTTTTTTCTCGCCGATATAACTGATACAGAAGCCTGTATATTGTGTCGGCCAGCAGAACCCTTGGCCAAGCGAAAAGCTTGTAAAACTAAGACGCCCTGAGACAAGAAGTCGCACGGTCGACGCGTAAGCACACCTGCAGCCTTTTCCTGTGCGGAGCGACGTAGGGCGCATGCTGCCGAAGGCTTGAGACTTAAGTTATATCATAGAGCCCGGGGAGTTGGTCCACGATGCTCCTGTCAGACCGCGAACGCAGTCGGAGGTATTTGTGATTAATTTTAGCGCTAAGTCGCAGGCTGCACGTCACGCCCAGGAATGTTATATTGCGGCGAGCGGTGTGCCTAGTGGCTTTTCTTTCCCCGAAAGACGAGGAACATTATCTTTTCTGGCGATAGCGATAGGTCAACGCTTTGTTGCTGGTACACAGATATAGATGGAATCGCGGCTTGTGCTAGTGATGTTGAGTGTCTATATAAGGGATTATTCATGTGACGTCAACGTATGCCATTTGGTAACATTTGAAGCTTCCACTGCGCTTCTGTAGACAAACAGATCGAGATAACGGCAGCTTTTCACTGTTCTGGCTGTATGACAAAACGGCAGCCACGATGATGTCAGTGCATACCTCTGGAAACCAAAACCTGCCGATTCACAGGAGGTCTGAAAATAATAAATGCGGAGTGTGGGATGTGAATGCGAGACAATTGGTCAGAATCGATCGGTGAAAAACAGCGCTAAATGAACGCTGCAAAGAATAACACATACATTACAATAGCAATGAGAACTAACAGACAATAATGCCAAGGAAAGTATAGGGGATGTGATTTGTGGTGATTAGGATATAAATGTGAAGAAAGTAAAGTGGACGAAATCGTAACTTGCCGCCGGCAGGGACCTACCGGCGGCAAGTTCGTCCACTGTACATTCATCACATTTATATCCTAATTACTACAAATCACATCCCCTATACTTTCCTTGTCTCTGTAGCAATTGGCGTAATGTGCAAGCGCTTATGTTCAATTACTCCACAGAAAATGTAGAAGAAATACCTTCAGTGTCTGTTAATATGTTTCTTTTTTAAGAATTGGGCCAGAGAGCGAACTTTCATTATACTGTGTTAAAGGTGAATAACTACATTAAAATGTCAATGTAGGGATTTTTATTGCTATCTATGGTATTTTGGGGGGTCAATCTAGGGATAAAACGTTGACCTTGGTTGGCATCAGTGGTTCCACACTCGCCGCCATGGCTTCGATCGGCGCTGACTAACACCCCTAGGTTTAAATGCACATATATACCCCATAAAGTGAATGGGAGGATGATCGCCGCCGTAGCTCAGTGGTAGAGCATCGGACGCGTAATACGAAGTTCGCAGGTTCGGTCCCTGCCGGCAGCAAGTAATCTTTTACTTTCTTCACGTTTATATCCTAATTACTACAGATAACACCTCCTATACTTTCCTTGGCATTATTGTCTGTTAGTTCTCATTAATATTGTGTTTAACAAAGAAAAACGACCTCTTAAAAGTCATCTTCTTTCCTACGTACAGTACAGGTTACTTCCTTGGAATGTATTGAATGGACCTTTTCAAGATCACTTAAATCAGATTAGCAAGACTGTTGTGATAGCAACTGATGCTTCGCAGTGTGAGGAAAAGGCCGGTGTTGGAATATTTTCCACACAACTAGACTGGTACTTTTCTGTAAGACTCCCTGATCATACACCAATATTTTTGGCTGAATTATTAGCTGTCATTTTGGCCCTGCGTAAACTTCCCGTCTTCATAACTTCAGTGGCTATAGTAACAGATTCATTATCATTATCTGAATCACATACTCTGAGATAATTGCGCGTACTTGGTCCACAGCATTTGCGAAACCTGCGGTTAATTTGGTTTCCGGGGCATAAAGGAATAGTATTGAATGAAGTTGCGGACATTTTGGCAAAGGCTTCCATTGCAGGCCCAGTCCTTGATCTACTTCCAGTTACGGCGTTCGTCGCTGCGGCCAGATTTAGAAAGCACGCTTTAATCATTCCTTACTCCAAGTCTCACTTCATCACCAGATTTTCAGCACCTTCAGTTTCCTTGGAGCAGAAAATGGTGTATAAAACAAGGCAGACAGAAGTAGCAATGACACGATTGCGATGTAGGATCCCAACTATTAATTTATACATGCACAGAGCTGGTCTGGCGATCTCTCCAACATGTTCCTTTTGCAATGAGGTAGAAACAATCGAACATTTCTTGCTGGACTGCCGACGTTTTTCCTCTCTCAGAAAACGAACTATCGAAATTGTAATGCGGCACGGCACCTTGGTCTGCCAGCTCTTTAACTGTACTGTTGTCATTTGGGGCTTCTGTGCTGGGGCACTCGGACGGTAATATATGCAGTGCTATCGAGAAATTCATATGCGAATCAAATCGTCTTATTCGACACATCAACCGCTAATAATTTTTAAATTGTCATTATGACATAATCATTTTGGTCATTTGGGAGGTTATGCAACACGGATCTGATCTAAAACTGGAATTCATTAAAAAATAACCCTTCATTCCAATTGACACTGTAACGTCTATTAGCACTTAAAAATTTCAGACCATATGATCAGCCCGACTCTTGGCCGATCCTCCCGAATGGGTAGGTGCCAATCATCCCAGGAGCATCATCATCATCATCATCATCAGTGCTAGTGTGTTCTTCCTTGGCCTGCGCGATCACGGTCGCTTAATTTTTGTTCATGATCGGGGCTGATCCGGATCAAATTTCTTGAACGTGATTGGCTTCTTTACGCAAGCTGCAAAAGGGAGCAAACCACTGTTGAGAAATTTGATCCCGATCGCGGCTCAATCGCGATCAGCAGGGCACCGTGTGAATCTCACCTTCATACTCCGTGTTTATACGAAAAAGAGTTCAAGTTTTGCGGGCACCACTCGTGGCCTCCGAGTGGTGACAGCAAAATCGGCTCGTGACCCCGCACCCTGCCAGTAAGTAGTTTGACGTGGTCAGACGGTGTAAGTTGAGATCTGTTTAATAGGCACAGACGTCAGGGTTCTGAAGAGGAGCCATTGGCAGATCCTTCGCCGTGCAATCACAAAATCATCAGCAGAAGGTTCCACCTCGTGTTCGACTTTACGCTATTATTAATTTGCATATAACAGGTCTTCGTTATGCTTAATTTTAGTTGCAGTGCAAATGGCGCAAACACTCGCTAGCACAAGGGTGTAGGAAACGGATGCAGTACAGTACAACTAACCGCCAGCCCCATTCATCGCATCTGCTGAGGGAGGGAGTGGGGCCTTGATAATAGTTTTTTTCTTTATCTGCGGGATGCTTTCGCTCGCTGAAATTGCCGGATGTGGCGCAGTTAAGAGCAGTGCGATCGACTTGTATTAGGTAAGCAAACTTGTATGTGTTCCGAAAATGGCTGCATTTTGACGTGTTTCGCTATGGTCAGCGGTAAATCTGAGAGCAAACTAAGCTGCGAGATGACTGTTAAGGAGTTAACAACTTGGGTTAGCGTAATTATCAGTACATGCCGCAACCTTCGAACGCGTCAGCTTGTTTAGCGCGTTGCTTCACTTTAGCATTAGGAACTGAATTCAATGAACTGTGACCACCATAGGCTTGCGCAGAGGGAGGGGGGGCAGGGCCCCCCTTCCCCCCAGTCACCTAAGAGGGGGGGGGGGGAGCGCAAAGTCTGCCCCATACATTGACTTAATAGGAAAGGGGGACGCTGCGATGAGCTTTTGCCCGCCTTCGCTCCCCCCCCCCCCCTGAATGGGAACCCTGCGCACACCTATGGTTAGCACAGTGGGAAATTTGTCTCGTACATGTAAAAAAAAAAAAAAAAACGGGGCGTGGGACGGGTTGTAGTCCGGAATTGCATGGTAGGTTAACTAATGAAGAACACTGTGTTGGAGTCCTGCAGATTACCTTTGCGGCAGGGGCGTAACCAGACATTTTTTTCGGAGGGTGGGGGGGGGGGGGGGGGTTCAGCCATACCTTATGTATGTTCGTGCGTACGTTTGTATGTGCGTGAAAATTTTCGGGGGGGGGTGGGGGTTGAACTTCCCACCCCCTGGCTGCGCCCCTGCTTTGCGGGTGCACTTACACGGGACGTTGTAGCTTTTTGTTACAAACGGGTGGATGGGAGTACAATGGCTGACGGCAGTGCATTTTTTTGGAGCGTCACGCATATGTAACAGAGCCCAGAGGGTATTAGCGGCACCCAGGGAGTCTTTCTTTGAAAAGTGCATACAGAGTGTTTTTCCTTTTCTTTGGGGTTCGGGAGAACAGATTTATTAAATAAAAATCCTATAACAGTCAGGCTCCCGGTCCCATCGTGGGCAGGGCCACCAACTTGATCTTGGGGGGGGGGGGGGGCCTCTGGCTCGCTAGGTCTCAGTTCCTCAGGACTGAAATAAAGTTCTGTCATGTCAGTCAGGCATTCTGTCGTCTTCGCACATGAACTACGTCGTGACGGAAATACTTTGCCGCAGCGAATGTGACATTGAAGTATCTAATTAAGAAAAACTCGTTAAATATTTTATAAATTATTGAATTGAGAGCAGTTGTTTATATGGGAAAGTTGTAGGGCATCAGAATTTATCGCATAGCCATTTTCTGCAAATCGCATAATTTGAGATATTCATCATCGAATTTTAGTGGCGATATCGAAACTGACCACACCTGGCGTGAAACACTGCCGCTTTGTTACGTCGTACCAGAACTGCCCGTAACAAGGAAGTGACGAAATTTGAATCAAGGCGCGTCGAAGGAGAATCTGGTCAGGAAAATCGGCAGTCGTCTGGAATACACAAGTAGACCGCCTATTCTTTGCGTGCGATGTGTAGTGCTTATCTGTTTCTTTCTCAAAAAAAAAAAACTCTCACCTGTCCTCAAGAAGAAGGGCCGCAATGCTTGCCGCTGATCAGTTTTATGCTGTACAGAGAATGAAAAGTGGATATTGCTGTTTTTTTGCGGACGGCCCGAAAGAAACAGCGCCAAACATCACACAAAGGTAAGGCGACCTGCTGAGATGACTTGCCGCTTTCAACAACCAGATACTGCCTCAACGTTCCTTCGTTCAAATTTCGTGACTTTCTTGTCGCGGGAAGTTCCAGTCTGACGTGACAGAGTGGCCACGTTTCCTGCGCATCGGACGTGGCTAGTTTCGATATCGCTTTAGAATTCAATGAATATCTCAAGTTGCGTGCGACTTTTGTGATCTCTAAAAAAATGGTTTCACCATAAATTGTGATGGACTACAATTTTCTAATATAAACAAGTGTGCTCAAATCAACAATTAATAAGTTAAATAACGAGTATTTGCTAATTAGTAACTTTGAAGGAGCACTGACATCAAATTTACGCATGTCAAGATTTTTGCATCCACGTGTAGTTAACTACCCCCTAGTAGCGATTCACGACCGAAAATGCAACTGAGGGACGAATAACTATCTCTTTTATTGATTTATATCACCGGTATCTAGCACGATTCAAAACGGCCGGCAAGCCCGCCATTTCTTAGCGCTGGCAGCGTTCCCTCGCGGTCAATTCCAGACCGCGCCCAGTTTACCACTTGTCCACAGAAAGGAGTGACGTGAGGATCAGCTGTTCAGCTAACATTTCGTCTGCTAGGCGCGCTCGTTCAGTCATGCCTTGTCATCAGCATCGCCGTCGTCGCCGTCAAATTGTCGACTAGTGTTGAAGACGGCATTCTGTAACTTAGAATCACCGCGATACGCGACGTCGCGAATCATTTTCGCTTCGACGCTTTGCAAAACAGCGATTCAAAAATGGACGCTGTTCCAAGCAGCAACGAGGAGGTGCCCGGGGACGCAGGCTTGGGCCATACTCGCTGGTGTGTCTCAATTAGATATATTAGGGAATTTTAGCGTGCACAATTAACATTCCGGTATACGCAAAAGGATCTATCGAATATCGGCATAGCGAATGCACACCAGCGGACATATAGAATACGATAGGTTTCTACAATAACAATTCTGCGCCTCCAGATGGCCCCACCTATCCGGCCTCTCACGGTTACGGCTGCAGTAACCCGGTATTACGCTAGCGCAAGGAAGTCCACGGTCGAACTAACATTCACTAATAACGCTACATACGTGTTACTTGTTAGCGATGATATTTATCTATAAGCTGCTCCACTTCGATAACTTGTGGTCGTGTTGGCGTGTACCGTACGTGTAAGGAAACGCCACGCACTTTCCGTTTTTTCCGCGCCTCGACGAGCAGGTCCGTACTACGCAGCGGTTCCCCAACATGCTGGCACGTAGTCGCTCCGATTGATCGCACTCGCGCTGAGTATCACACGACAAATCAGTCGATACGACACGATGAATCGCAGGCACGGATCGGGACAGCGAGGAGAGCCACTGGCTGGGAGTGAGAGCCGGTGAGAGCGTCGCCTGGCGTCGGCGGCAGTCGGCGGCACAATAAATACACTCAGATCGTCGACGTCATTGTTACTAGCGTATCGTCACTCAGGATGGTATGGTCGGAATGTATCACACTTGTTACGTAGCACTAGTGTCGATGTCGCAGCGTGATCAATCTTCCGTTGAGCTTTCGTACGCTGTTTGCCCTCGAAATAAAATTACTTCCACGCGACGGACGCCATTCAAATTTGGCCAAGGAGACCTATGTATACCGAGCAATCGAATGAAGAGCACATCTCGACTTTGAAATTTGATGTCAGTGCTCCTTTAATGTTATTTTAGCTTTGGAAAAGTATTTCCATCTCGATGTAGAGTAGAGCACTGCACGGGTCGGATTTTACGGCCCGGCCCGGGCCCGCTTTGTGAAGCCCGAGCCCAGCCCGGGCCCGTGGTTCCAAGCCCGAGCCCGGCCCGGGCCCGGGCGTACTTGACCGTACCCAGCCCGAGCCCGGCCCGGGCCCGTAGTTCCAAGCCCGGGCCCGGCCCGGGCCCGGGCGTTCATTACTAAACTAATCCAGGGCGCGCTTGTTCATGACCAGGCCCGACCCGGGCCCGCTAGAGGATATTAGTTGTTGATGATGATTATTAATGACGCTGTGCGCTTTGTAGCGGGCGATCGGACGGAAAATCCGGTGTGTACATGCATCGAAATGTTGCTTTGCCCACGGTGCTAGGACGCGGGTGCGATTCCTGTGGCCACGGCGGCCGCAATTTGGTGGGGGCGAAATGCAAGAACACCTGTGTATATGCTTATCTTTAGGTGCACGTTAGAGAACTCGAGGTGGTCGAAATTGATCCGGTGCCACTACGGCGTGCCTCGTAATCATATCGTGGTTTTGGCATGTAATACCAAGGAATATAAATGAAATGTATCGTATGTGTCAGCCTCTAATAAAAAACCCGAAATCTTTATATATATATATATATATATATATATATATATATATATATATATATATATATATATATATATATATATATACACGTGTAACTTCAGCTTGGCACAGTATACCTTAGACCATGGAATGCATAACATTCGCGTGTGCTCGAAGGCCCGACTTACGCCTTTTAATGAGTGGGTCCGAGTATGGCCCGGCCCGCAGCCTCAAGCCCGGGCCCGGCCCGGGCCTGCACTTTCAAGCCTGAGCCCGGCCCGGGCCCGCCGGAAAACGCTTCGGACAGCCCGGCCCGGCCCGCGGGCCGGGCCGGGCCTGGGCTTTCGGGCCGGCCCGGGCCCGTGCAGTGCTCTAATGTAGAGTTCATGTGTGAAAACAGGAGCCTAACTGTTGTAGGATTTTTATAAAAAATCTGTATTGTATATAAAAAAAAAACACCCTGTATATTTGCCACTTGCACGGGATGAAGCTCCGCTGTGCTTGTCCCAGTCTTTACCACTTGCTAGCTGTGGGAATGCCATGGGCTCTTAGAGATATATAAGCAGCACAGAGGGCCCACCATCCAGTCAGGACATGGTTTGGATGACTATATGTAAAGCTGAAGAGAGGTGTGAGTGCAGGCTAGGCGGTGTTCCATCACAATTGATAAAGGGCACAGCTCCACCACACGTTATGTCACATGGTACTACTTTGCATGCAAAAAAAAAAAAGGGAGGCGCGGGGTAGTAGTTATTGGGAGAAGTGGTGCTGTCTTTTGCAGTCCATAAGGGTGTGTGCAGCACCACAGGGAAGGGAGTAATGGAATAAAATAATGGATGTGAGATGGGTCCAACATGTTAAGTGGGCATCCACACATCTGCAACCTCTACCAACCAAGCACTGAAGGCCGCCCACTCCTGACTGATGCTATGGAAGAACGGCAAAGCCAGTATTAGTGTGTTTCTGCTTCATCTCTCATTCTAGGCCAGAGGGGCATCCTTTCAGTGGTTGCACTTGCATCCATTGCAGTAAATGCTGCACCCTTATGCTCCCTTATGAGTTGCAGAAGTTAGCATCTTTCCGAACCTCAAACCACCATTTCTCTCCTATTGCAAACATCATGAAGACAAACAGCATCGAAGGCAAACAAGTAAAGCGTGCTAGTTCTTTTGTCCTGTGTTCCCTTCACATTCTTTCATGGCCTACCTGTACGTGTCATTTTGATCCTGTGGGCTATTTCTATACTTGCATATTCACCTCAGTGTATGCTTAATTTAATGGTGGCCTTTTTGAGAAAGCAAGGAAAATACAACCTTCTTGGCTGAAAGGTGTTTTGTTCTGTGCTTCTTGGCCAGTCCCTTACTGTGAGTTCTTGCTGCTGCACTTTACTTTTTTTTTTGATGCTGATTAATCTACCTTCATGTGTGTGTATGGCTCTTTCAGGACTACCAAGTGGGACCTGGACGAGAATGACCCAGCATGGACAAAGGCACTCTGAATGCAGCTTTCAGCTGCTTAGAGGGCATTTACACAAACCAGAATGTGGGCAAGCATGTGAGCGCCTTGTTGCAAGCTAGTCGAGGCTCAGCCTCCCACTTTTTGCCTCCCTATCCACTGTTCCCACCTCTTGCACCACCATTGCCGGCAACTGATGACTGTGCCAAAAAAGCCCACCCCCCTCAGCAACAGCAACAGCTGCAGCAACCGCAACAGCCACAGCAACAACAGCAACAGCAACATTCCAGAGTAAGTATGCTGGTAAATAAAAATCTGGGGTGCACAGGCTTGACCTCATATTGCATAGGCCTGATCATGAGAGTGCGTTAGATTCTCTATAATTCAAACTGGGGCCGCAGAACCTTGTTTGAGTTATCGATGCTACGCAAGGCATCATGTAAGGAAAAGCAGTAATGGCAGATTATCCCATGCATTCCTGCCATCTCTCTTCTTTTTTTCTCTCTCTTTTCTTCTGCTTGTGGTTCTGATCACATTTAGAAGTTAAGGCAGGCAGCAGCATTTATTTTTGGCTGTTTGAAAAATATATGAACACAAATGTTCAGTTAAAAGAGACCAAGGCAGCCAATACTTCTGGTACGGACAAGCGAAAAGTATGAATTAACAGAGTTGACCATTTGCAAAAATCTGCAAGGCGGCTTTCCTGCAAGGTTGTTTTCCAACCAAAAACTCTCAATCCCAGACTGCTTTTCTCGCTCATTCTGTTTTTGCTTCTCTACCCCCTCCCCCCCCCCCCCTTTTTTTTTCTTACGAACGACGGCTGCCTTGTCCACCTAGCGAAGGCTGAGGGTTCGTACGAGGCGGCCCCACAGTAATAGTTGGGGAAAGAGGTCGTTTTGTCGTACTCGCGTGCCTTCACTGGAATTAGGAGTGGTAAAAGTACAATGAGCGAGAAAATCAGTCTGCGACGCAGAGTTTTTGGTTGGAAAACAACCTTGCAGTAAAGCCACCTTGCAGATTTTTGCAAATGGTCCATTAGCCGAATGGTACAGCTCGAATTAAGCAGCATTTAAGTACATTGAAAAGCATAGCTGGCAAACCATGATTGGGAAACTTGTTTTTATTAATGGGGAGTATAAATTGTCAGAGTATGAATTATCGTGAGCCTGATTGATTTCACTACAAGCCATGAATAACTGGGTGCATACATTGCCATGCTACGCATTATTTCAGTTATAGGTGCCTGCTCATACTGTCGTACTGTGTGCAGTAGTTTTGAGAACCTGGCCGTACTGTTGCTTTTGTTATGACGGTTATATGATTTTGCATTTGCAGTCATATAGGGGTCATTCCACACCAAACTTAGTCTTAGCCACTTTGGCAACCATCTCAAATGTACTTGAAAAAAAATTGTGCTCATTTTGTGCATTGAAAACAGAGAACTACTAGAATATTTCGAAGAGAAAAAAATTTTTTGGTCACGTGGGAGCCTTTCGAATTTCGCAGAATGTCGTCAGAGTGTGGTTTGTCAGAAAAATTATTCTGGGAGTATCGTTTCTTGTTTCAGTACCAAATTTTGTTTAGATATTTAGCAAAGGCATTTGTGTAAGGTGTTCAAAGCTCAATAATATTACTGCAATTGTTCTGCCATATACGCGTCCAGAAATTTAGCCAAAATGTTCGATGTGTATATTTTCTCTTATAAGATTGTGCTATGTATGAATATCTGAGTAATGAATACTTGTTCTACAGAAGGTATAATTTGCGTTAAAAATATTGTCAGACCACTGATGTATCTAAATTTTACAAGGAAAAAAAATCACAAATTTGAGAAAATCTGGTTTTTGGTGCACATTGGGATGCACTTTTCACCTCGTAGTGCTCCAATTAAAAATCAGCTTTATACTTCAATCAAAAGCAAATAAATAGTTCTTATATGGCAAGTTTTATCGTTACAATTTTTGTTTTAAGGAAGAAAATAATTTTTGAAGTTCCCCATTGACAGCAATGGGAAACTTCGAGGAAACTGCCGTATGACCAAATGGGAAGATAGTTGTCAATGGGGAAGTCACCAGAATTAGTACTGCAGCCCGATGTCAAGCTAGTGTCGATGTTGATAGGTGCACCACGGGAAAACTGACTTTAATATTAAAATATCAGCATTTGCTGAGCTTAACACTTGCTCAGAGCTGCCTCGGTATACAGGAGATTTGTGGGGCAGTGTAAACTTACCTTTGAAAAATGGTGTCAGTACCCCTTTAAGTAAAGAAACATTGATTTGTATTTAGCTCTACAGTATATTTACAGGTCTAAATTTATCGCATGATGTCTTAGTGGCGACACTTTGCAGCAGTCTTCTTTCTTGTCAGCAAGCTTTTCAATTAAGCTTTTTTTTTTGTTACATGGAAAATCAAATGAGGGTTATTGTTCAGCTGCTAGCTCATAAAAATATCACGTGCCACGTGTCGCCAGCTGGCAAAAAAAAAAGTGTTCCACACTTGATGTCATGGCTACGAGTAGCGTTGGCTAACGCTCCCAGGTTTACATGCACAGAAATACCCGATAAAGTGGATGGGAGGACGTCCGCTGCTGTAGCTCAATTGGTAGAGCATCGGATGTGTTATCCAAAGGCTGTAGGTTCTCTCCCTGTCAGCAGCAAGTTGTCTTTTCATCCATTTTAATTTCTTTACATTTATATCATAATTACCACATTACACTTAGAGACTACAAACGGTGCCCCTATACTTTCCTTGGCTTCATTGTCTGTGGGTTTCATTAAATTGTAGATAACAAATAGAAGGAGCCCTTGATCTGTTCCCTTTTCTTCGTTCATAATGAGGATAAACAGTGCTGGACAGAGAAGCTACTGAGGTGCAAAAGTGAAAGGAACACTTACTGGTATCACTGTGGTTACTATGCGGCTCAGATGATTAGGCAATGTTGACTAGTATAAATCTGCACTTGAGGTCATCCTTGGGGCCACAATATGAATTATTTATTAGTGTCTCTGCTCAATAACATTTTTATGATTTTCAAGAAAAAAATTGCAGTCTTGGATCCTTATAACATAATTCAAATAGACAATATTTTTTAGTTTTATGTTACGAATGATTCCCTCTTGATTGCAGTTTTCAGATCATGATTAATGTTGCTATCCTAGATTTTGCAACAGCATACAGATAGTTTTGTTTGTATTGACATAATCATAATTGCACACATGACACGGGGACTTCCATGACGTAAGCCACTTGCTTTCAGATTTGAAGCTTGTCCTGATGTACAGAGTGCAGAAGCAGGTTTTTTTAGCCCTCGTACTGAGTTGACATACATTGCAATTTCTTACAGGTTCCCAGCTCGGGTACTTCAGCAAAGTCTGAACGCAAGGCAAAGCGTGATCCGGGAGCATCAGCTAATGATGGTTGGGTTCAAGGACAAGAAAAGTTCAGCTGGGATGGCTCACCAGTGGCTGCCTACAATCCCGCGACGAAGATGTTCCGCTGTGTTGCATGCAACACATTGGGATTTCTCTCAAGAATTGCCGAGCACTACTTGGGAACACATGTCAATGCCAAGGCAAGTTATCTAGCTAAGTGTGCATTGTTCTCTTGTCCCCTTGAGCTGCTGTAAGCATTTGACGTGGTTTTCTTTAGGTTGTTTCTTCAGATTTTATTTGTTCATTGCTTGTAGAGATTAGTAATAGAGGTGTCCTGCATAAAAATTGTTTTGTATGTGCAGTTTTAAGCGTTCCCGAGACATACGCGTTCCAAAATTTTTTTTTGTGGCTTCATACATCTTTCTTAGCGTCCTCATTTCAGCCACATTTAATAATCAGAGTCACTTTGAGTCTATACGACATTGCTGGCCATACCACTGTCATGTTAAGTTCTTTGAATTTGCGTCGCAATTTCTTTGTATAGATCTGCTGCAGTACCCTTCCATTTATTCATAATCTGCATTCTGAAATTTTCTTATCTAAAAGGCAGAAAGGAAAGAAGGGAAAAGAAAGGCAGAAGGCAGGGAGGAGGAATAATCAAAATGACAAATTCTCTGCAGGCACTCAAACTTTGCTTAAAGGGCCCCTAAACCACCTCCGATGATTTTTTAACATTTCAAGTAAACGCACACATCGAGTTCAGAATGTCGTCACGAGGAACAATGCCAAACGTGGCAGCGCTGTGAGCTGCGGGTGCCCAAGAAATATCAAGAAACAACCCCTTCTCCTCTCTGGGCCTTTCGGTCATCCTCGTGTTCGCCGTGACATCAGTATTCTCATCTGCTCATGTCCTCCACAAAGAGAGGCGGTCTTTGTGGATGACTTGAGCCATGAGTTTGTCTGTTTGCCGGTACACACGCTCTCCGCTCTTCCTCCTTGCACGGTGAGAAGGAACACTCGGCCAGGAAGAGAGATGAGCCGACGAACAAAGCATAGCGAAGGAAAGAGCGAAACAAGCGAGGGCCTCTTTTGGATCATGAAATGCATGTAACTCCACTATTGCGGCACCATTTCGAAAAATTCTCACGGTTCATTGTGGACTCGTGCACAACTGCAACACCACAACTAAATTTCAACCTCTGAGTTGTTTAGGAGCCCTCTAAGGGATGGTAAAGGCAAATGTGAAATCAAGCTTAATATGCACAGATTAGTGTGCCAAAGTGTCTGAAATGTCATCCTTATTGAGAATGTGGATTTTGTAAGCAAGTAAATGGCGTAAGCATAAAATGAGATTGCCACTACGTTTGTGAAAATGCAGTGCCAAATTCTATGATGTAACATGTTGTTTTATGTTAGGTGTATTGTAGTTGACTATCAATAATAAGAATGTTATGTCATATTTAAACGTGAAAGAAAATGCAGCTTGGCCAATTACTCAATTTTCCTGTAAACGAATTCACCGATTATACTTCTCACTATCCTGACTACGGTCTTTGTCAAAGCAGGCAGTAGCCCTCAACAAGGCATAACCTCTAGATAAGGAATATGTGTGTGGGCAAGCTGGTACTCACGTTTACTATAGATTACTCTGGCATTCACACTTTTTTGTAGTGCTCTTGTACATCAACCAGTGCCTGACTGAAAGTGCTCCCTTTGTAACCGTATCTTCCTTTTTTTTATTATGAATTGCACAATCACTCTATGCTTGTCTGTACGTGTTTACTGCATTATTGGAGCCAGAAAAAGAGAGTTTATGCTATCATTACTCATGGTGGATACACCAATGATTGGACATACCTTTGTGAATGAGCAATGAAGGAGAATGGCACCAGTCACCATGCTCCTGGGCTACTTTTATTGCTGCTTTATAGCTTATAATCTGTGACACCTTCTGGGCTGTCCTGAAAACACTTGGTAAAAGATTTTCGACTCAATAGCTTTTCTAACTGGCCACAATGTGCCGCGCTTGATTTGCTTTATACAAGATCATTCTTGTCAGTTTTAATTCCTTGTCTTGAAGCACCACCTCTTGACTAAATGCCCGGACGGGCACTGTCACTGCATTGAGTTGTTGGGTTAAGTCTGTAGCCTTATGTGAGCACACATAAGTCTGCATTATGTGAGCACACACAGCATGTTGTCTATCCTGCTTGTCGTCACCAGTGCACAAGCAGCAGAACTGTCAATTTTGCCCGTTTCTATAATGGTCAATAGCCCATTTTCTGGAGTCACTTCACATGTTGGAACTAACAGCAGTGGCGAGGTCCGCTTTCATGTTGCATGGTACATGGTTTTCGTCCACTTTTCTTTCTTCACATTTACATTACATTTGCTCCTTATAACATCCCCTATACTTTCCTTGGCATTATTGTCTGTTAGTTCTCATTAATATGGTCGCCAATTTGTCTTTTTTAATTTTCTTCTCCACTGAATACCTTGGAGAATAATGTGCAAAGGTGCTCATTACAGTAATAGTGCAGCAAGAAACGTCTCTTTTCTGCAGCGTTTGGCATATAGATTTTGTCAGTGAAGGGGAAGTGCTTCAAGGTTCGATCAAACTTTTGTGAACTTCTTGATGGCAAAGAAAAGTCCCTCGTTGCGCTTAATCACTATAATACTTTTCCTCCAGTATGTAGTACTATTAGGTTATGAAAAGGATGCCTACAAGTTATCATGCATGCAGTGATATATCCATGTCGGAAGCGAAAGTGCCATAGCAAGTCTGCATGTTGACTTGTCCTTGTCATGAACTATCATCTGCTTGCAACATGGCACACAACAATGGGTTGGCATCATAGGCGTGCACAGGGTTCCCCATTAGGGGGGGCAAAGGTTCATCGCATCGCCCCCCCCCACCCTACTAAGTCAATGTATGGGGCAGATTTCGCCCCCCCCCTCCTCTTAGGTGACCAGAAGGGTCAATGTACGGGGCAGATTTTGCGCCCCCCCTCTTAGGTGATTAGGGGGGGGGGGCTGCCCCCTCTGTGCGCACGCCTATGGTTGGCATGACACTGCTTTCAGGCGTTACCAATAATTATGTGAACTCTGTGCTGTCACAGAAATACTAACCTCAGTCGAGAATAACTGGCCAGTGCAGTGCTATTATATGCCTGTTTCAATGAGGTTACTGTTTATTTCATTCATTAATGACTGCAGAAACAACATGCTGACTTCATACTCTGGGAAGTGGAAAAAAAGTGATCTGCTCTCCCTCTCAGAGTTGGCACACCATACAGCTGTTCAATATGCCTGGTGGCCTTTCGGCTGTATTTGATAGCATTAACGTGCAACACTGGCTGGTACAGCTGCAGAATCATGCAGCTCGCAGTAGACAGGGATTGTGTGTTGAAAGTGATTGTAGCAGATAAAGAAAATGGCAGCCAAAACAGCCTGTGTGATAACAGTAAATGTTGGTGCATAAAATAAAGTGACCAAGTACAAAAACTGACAATGTAGAAAGAAAACAGGGAAATAAACCTTTTAATATATCTACACATAAGTGGGTCATTTTACTTTATTATTTTGTTTATAGAGACAAATATACAGAAGTTATTGAATTTATTGGCTACCATGAACATGGCAAGGCTATATTGTGAGGACCAAAGCTAACCCTACTTCCCTGCCTGTGTTAATATAATTCAGGATGGTGTATGCACCATATGTATATTCATCCGCTCTCTGACATGCAAGGTGTCCAATTTCTGGTTGTTACATACAGCAGGAGCTGGCGCCCCTATGTGCCACTGAAGTTATGGATGTGCCCAGCCTGGCCACGTGCAGAGTGGGGAAGTCTACTTTGGTATAATATAAAACTGCATAACATACATTTCATACATGTGTTCTTAGTTTGTGGTAATCTAACCCATTCAACGCCACCTCGAGCATATAAACGTTACCCGAAGCATACTCTTGCTAAATATTTCTCCATGGCAAGCAGTATTCTATATGAGCCGTGAGTATTTCCTTTTGCACTCTTATGTTTTTCGATTGCTCTCGTTGCCTACAATGTGTTGTTTTTTGTGTGTTTGCATGAACAGCAGGTGTTCCAGTGTCCAGAGTGCCCATACAGCAGCGCTTGGTCACGATGTGTTCGACTGCACTTGGGCAAGGTACATGGCATCCAGAATGCTCCAGCGTCATTGTGGCGTGACCAACCTTTGCTCGATGAAATCATGGGGCTGCTGCAGAACCTGAAAAACTTGGCTGAGTCTTCTGGGGGCGCAGGGCTGGCTGCAGCACCTGCCACTCCAGCTGTAGATAAGCGCTATGTCTGTCCTCGCTGCCCGTATGCTACTGACCGCAGAGACCTATACCACCGACACGAGAACATCCACAAGGATGACAAGCCTTTCCACTGTTATGTTTGTTTCAAGTTGTTCAACCGAGCCGACCACGTCAAGAAGCACTTTCTGCGCATCCACAAGAACCACCCCTATGATATTGGCCTGATACGGCGCCATCCGCCACGCTCAGCAACACACACAAGCCATGGTCCTTCAGCTAGTGGCCACCATCACAGCAACAATGGCCAGTGGACACACCCTGCTGGTGCAGCACGTCTTGCCCAGCCGTCCAACTGTGCTGGTCCAGCTGATTGTTCCAGGGCTTTGCCTGTGCCTACCAATGGCTGTCCTGCAGGTTGGTATTTTTGAAATGCATAAACATTTAGGGGTGGTCCCTCTAGTGACCTTGCATCAAACATCTGTAAGCAAAACTGGCATCGCAGCTGGTTCTAGTAACTGGAGACCATGTGTAGCAGAAAAATTTCATGAAGCACTATGGTGCTTCTACACCTGCACTTCTTTTCATACATAGCGTGCAATGTTGCCATGGCTAGAGAGTGTAGTAATAGGAGGCTACATGCAACGAGAAGATTACTGCACAATGGCTCTCAAAACAATAACATTTAAAATTCTGAGAACACAAATTGAATATGCAGTTGGCTAAGATTTAATTACGGTTTTGTTAGACAGGGAAAGTTTATGCACATTTAAAGCTCCAATATTGAAAGACTTATTTTCAATATCAATCTCAGTTTGTGTCAGGTTGTGCAGTGTCTTCTGCAGACACTGCAGTGTCTTCTGACACAAACCAAGTTTGTGTGAGGTTGTGCAGAAGAAAATGAAGTCTCCTTCTTCAACTAGAAGTGCATCACCTCCTCACCTTTTTTTAAAACATATGTCCTGCATTGTTTTCAATGCAATGCAAGCAATTTACTGTCGATGTTTTTTTATGTGCCCACCTCACCCCCACCACATTTTTTTTTCACAATTCGGTTCAATGGAGATGTTATGATTATACTAGTGCACTATGGAACTTCACAGGACATGTGGTCGATTCCACGAAAGATCGAAAAAGGGTGTATATTTGATGTTTCCGATTTTCCTCATAATTTTGTATGTTGTGGACATATGATTGCGCAGCACGAAATCGCAGTTCGTTTTCAAATAAAAATTTTTTTCAACACAGCAAAATTCGACAAGTGTCGCCGGTTGACGACGACCATTTTACGAAGAATGCGTTTTCGTAAATTCGGAACCATGCTGGCAGCTACTCAAGCTATATATTACAAATATCTTTCTTTTTGGCGGAAGTAGAAGTAAAGAGGAAATAGCTCTTATCATTTCATGGAATTCTGAGTAAATTATGTATTTTTAAAAATTCACGAAAAACACTGCGTTTTTGAAAATCAGTCAAATTTGGGATGCTATGGCTACTTCTTTGAACATCTTAGCTTGTTCATATTTGCAGTATGAATAGGCCTTTATGTGAGTAATGAACATCTGCATTTGTATTTCTCTAATAATTTTCAAAGTAGTAAATTTTCGTGCTCGAAACACCAAAAAGAGAAAAGTGCTCCTCCATTCAAAAATCTATAATAAAAAAAACCCAATCTCAATTTTGTTCAAAGTCCCCCAAAATGTTCTCAAAGGACTGCAGAATGATATTATGAAAAAACATGTTGCATCATTTTTATTAGAACAAAAGCAGAAAATGTCAAACATTGTGTTTCCAGAGCGTGGTGGCCACTGCGTAAAGGACATCTCTATAGTAACAAGAAAATACAGTAACACGTCTTTTTTCTTCTCTGAGCTTCGCTAAACAGCAGTAATGATCTATTGTTGGAAAGTGGGAACTGTTTTGTAAAGAAAAGAAAGATCGTTCCAATTAAATGCATTTGCGACACCACTTACATTCCTCGTCGACGGGCAGCACGGCCATTTTCATTCCTCTGGATAATTTTTTTTTTAGTAAATGCGCTTATATAAAAGTAACGAAGCTAAACGCGAAACATGTGTAGCTGAGTCAATCATGCATTGTAAGAATATGAGAAATCGCAAATGGCGGCAGTGGTGAACGGCGAGTACCGCAGTGCAACCTAAGCACAGCAGCCACACATTGTTTGCCAGGCTTTGTCGCTATGCACGAGAAAAAGCTGGGGTGTCGATTGCGTTGGTTACATGATACATTTTTCACCGCTTGTCGCTCTCCCGCCCGGTCTCTGGATCCGCACCGTGCGGATCGTGTGGCCCGCGCTGCAAGCACTCGTGTAAACGGAGTAGCATGCGTTAGGCGGACAGGTGCAAAGGGCGGCGCGATGGACGCCCGCCTGAGCAGACGACAGCAACGAGTACGGCTGTGCCAGTCAGCCAAACACCACCTCAGATAGAAGTTAAGCATCCAAATTGTGCTTCACTTTGATGCGATAACTATCCTACGCTCTGAAGGTGGCTGTGGGTAGGCGTTATAGCCATGACCGAGATTTTGTACGGACTGCCTCATGGTGCACAAAAAGAAAATTCTGCTGCAGCAGAATTTTCGTTACGTAGAAGATATCGGATCGAGACTCTTTTTGCGGAGGGTCATGAAGCAAGATGCGCGCTCAATTCAAGAGGGAAACCAGATCTGCCAGCACTCCTTCAAGAGAAAGAAGGATATGCAAAACAAAGCAGATGCAATGCAAACAAAACGTGTTTTGTTCGTGGCCAGAACTGCTGCCACCAATCTTCATGTAATCGATTCTTTTTAAACTCTGCATTGATCACATAAGGTTTGACGACGTACACATTTGGGCCAACAAAAACCACACCTCTTGGCGACCGCTCTCCAGAAATTCATTTCCATTCATGAAGAGACCTTGGCTTTTATACCAATCTCTCAATTCTGGCACAGCACATCATCATAAGAGACGCATGGAGGGAATGCGTTCTTTAGCACTCAAGATATGAATTATACTCAACTGAAATAGATGAAAGAAAAGGAGGCTACAACTGAAAGTGCATACTGTGGACTGAGGGAAGTCTAACACTGGCGTGAAGTCGCAAACCACGCGAATGCATTTAATTGGAACGGTCTTTTTCTTTACAAAACAGTTCCCAATTTCCGACCATAGATCATTACTGTTGTTTAGCGAAGCTCAGAAAAGAAAAAAGACGTGTTACTGTATTTTCTTGTTACTAGAGATGTCCTTTGCGCAGTAGCCACCACGCTCTGGAAACACGATGTTTGACATTTTCTGCTTTTGTTCTAATAAAAATGATGCAACATGTTTTTTCATAATATCATTCTGCAGTCCTTTGAGAACATTTTGGGGGACTTTGAACAAAATTGAGATTGGGTTTTTTTTATTATAGATTTTTGAATGGAGGAGCCCTTTTCTCTTTTTGGTGTTTCGAGCATGAAAATTTACTACTTTGAAAATTATTAGAGAAATACAAATGCAGAAGTTAATTATTCACATAAAGGCCTATTCATACTGCAAATATGAACAAGCTAAGATGTTCACAGAAGTAGCCATAGCGTCCCAAATTTGACTGATTTTCAAAAACGCAGCGTTTTTCGTGAATTTTTAAAAATACATAATTTACTCAGAATTCCATGAAATGATAAGAGCTATTTTCTCTTTACTTCTACTTCCGCCAAAAAGAAAGATATTTGTAATATATAGTTTCAGTGGCTGCCAGCATGATTGCGAATTTACGAAAACGCACTCTTCGCAAAATGGTCGTCGTCAACCGGCGACACTTGTCGAATTTTCCTGTGTTGAAAAAAATTTTTATTTGAAAACGAACTGCGATTTCGTGCTGTGCAGTCATATGTGCACAACATAAAAAATTATCAGGAAAATCGGAAACATCAAATATACACCCTTTTTCGATCTTTCGTGGAATCGACCATGTATAATTGTGTATTAGGATCACCTTATCAGCGTAAACGAAGTCTTGCTGATTACAACTTCGAGAATGCAGGTGTGCCTAAGGAGAAGATCCAGGGATTAAAACTCCACAACAGTGGTTTGCTCTGCATGTGCCATATTACCATTGCAATAGGCAGAAAGATGTCGAACTTCCAATGCTTCGAATAGTGTGCAAGAGATCTGTCAAGTAATTTAAGGACTCACTGACTCGCTGTGTCAGCACTGCTGAAATCATATCAGAAAAACAATAATGAGAACTAACCGACAATCAAGCCAAGGAAAGTATAGGGGACATTATTTGTAGTAATTAGGATATAAATGTGAAGAAATTAGAGTTAACAAAAAGATGACTTGCCGCCGGCAGGGATCGAATTTGGAACCTTTGAATAACGCATCCAATGCTCTATAAATTGAGCTACGGCAGTGGTCATCCTCCCGTATACTTTGTTGGCAAGTTATCTTTTCATCCACTTTAATTTCTTCTCATTTATATCACAATTACTACAAATAACATCCCCTATACATTCCTTGGCTTGATTGGCTGTTAGTTCTCATTAATGTTGTGTCTAACAAAAAAAAAATAAATAAAACGAGCCCTTAAAGTTCCCCTTCTTTTGTTCATAAGAAAAACAACTGAGAAAAAGCAACAGGGCACAGAAAATGTGTGCCACCTGTTGTCATAAGTGTAACCTACAAGTTTTATGTGTTTAGCTGAACTCAGCATAGTTAGTAAGCAAACCTGCAATACTATAGGTTTTGGCAAAATTTTTGAGATGCTGGGTAGGCTGTTAAAGGGACCCTGAAACATTTTCTTTAAAATTTCTGTCAGCGTTTGAGATACAGCATCATTAAATGATTTGCACCACATATTAAGTGACACACCTTGTATCCAGGTAGCTACGGGCAATCCTATGTTACCCTCCTCCTCAGCACTGCTCTTCCGCCTTAAGTTGTTGAACGCATAGCCATCACTGCCGATGATAGCGCACTCAACGGGTTGAAGTGTGCTACGTTCTGCATGGCCTTCGCAATCAACTCCAGCAATGCGCCGTCAGCACTATCACGTTGCCAAGGCGGATCGGGAAGTAGAAAAAAGCGCATGGTTGAGATCTGGTCCGCCAGGTGCTGTAATGACACCAGTCATTCACATTTTATTTTCTATTGCGCCATTCTGCAAATACCAAGAAATATGCGGACAGACAAAAAGTATCTGAGAATGATAAGCATAAACACGGGCAGTCTGGTGGTGAAGTTATGGCCGCAGATGAGTGGGTCCTGGCATTGATTGGATAGCGAGAGCTCAAACGCTCTTGGCACCTATGAGCTGAAGTAGAGTGTACTAGAATGCTCTAGCTGAAGCGACTCATCTCGCCAGTTGCCTTACACAATGTCGCAGCTCTACATGTCACCAATTGCTAGATTTGCAGCCTACAATGCAGCTAAGGCAATTTATTGTGTCCGAAGAAAAAAACCTTGAGATAAACACTGTTGTGCAGCTCACATAAGCGTGGAGCATGTTGTAACACTGGCAGACGATGCTTGCTGTCCACTGGAGGTTCAGTGACGTAGACTGGACATATCTAATCAGATCGGTCGCCAGTGCTACGTATAATGGAACAATGCTACGTATAATGGAAGCGGGCATTTGAAAACTCATTGGCTGAGTCGCTGCAGTCCGTAGTGATTCATGTATTTAAAGTCTTGTTATAAATTACACACTTGACACAGAGAGCTGCAATTGGTTTGCAAATGATCCTAAGAACTTGTTTTACTGGTTCAATGTGTTTGTACAAAATTATCAAAACCGTTTCAGGGTCCCTTTAAGGTGTCCGGTGGCACCTTCCTAAGCTTTCATAGAATGACTCTGCTATTGGCCTCTGTTGCCTCACAACTCCTGCCGCAAAAATTTTTTTAATTTGACCAGTATAGCCACAGTTATCGTACAAGGTAAGCTACCTTGAAGGGGGGGTGATTTTGAATGGCAAGGGGCCAATAGACTGTCCAAAAGTTATGTTGCCGTGCGTCATGGCCGTGAGCACCTTCTCTTCTATTTTCTTTGAATGTGTTGGGTGGTACTTCTAGTTCAGAAGTACGTGATGCCAGCACATCATAGCGCCTCAGTAATTATACAACATGACATGTGACCTCTGAGATCGTCCACTGGTGCGCCGTTCATAAAATCAGCCAATGCCTGCTGTGCCTGCTTGCTGTGTAATGGGGCCTCGTGGCTGCAGAGCTGATGACAACATTATCAGGTGGAGAGCAAGCAATTTTTGGCTGTTTTGACATGAAATTATAAACTCCTTGTTGCATGCAGTGTTATAATATAGTAGCCATCCAATAGTTCGGACTTGAAGGGGACAGCCTAAAAGTCAATGATCAGAAGTCTAAAATATCTGAATTGCCAGAAAATACACAACCTTATTTCAGAAGTGGCCAAGTGAAGAAAAATGAAGATGTGTCGTATTCTCCGATCGTCACTTTCAAGGATAGTATAAATAGTGCAAGACGCATCAGCATCCATGAGCCTCTGTCAGACCTCACAGCATATAGCTCTTTCTCCCCTTTATGTATAACAAGAAAGAACAAACTAAACCCTTTGAAACTTTCGAAGGCATACCAAAGCACACCTGCTGGGGTAGCTTAGTGGCTATATTTTTGCGCTGCTAAGCTCGAGGATCTGGCTTCGATTCCTGGCCACGGTGGCTGCGTTTTGACTTCGTAAAAACACCGGTGTGGTTGGATATTGGCGCACATTACAGTTATAAAAAAAACCCAGCTCGTCAAAATTAATCTTGAGTTCCCTACTACAAGTGCCTCATAATATAATTGTTCTGGCACCCAATACACATTTTTTTTTGGCAGCAAGCATGCTGCCTTATACACTATTGCCCGTCAACACATCCAGGGCTAGCTCCACGAAGTATTGCGAAAGGGAAAGTGTCTTCGAATGTCGTTGGCCAGAAATATGGCCAAAGTTAGTCAGTGCCTTGCTCTCTGTGTGCAGGCACTTGCCTCTGGCTTGTATCTTCTCCATACCTATGAATTTTAGTCTGTGGTCGGAGATTGGTAGCCATACATTTTTCTTTATGTGATTTCTTTTCATGCATTTTGCACTTAATCAGCAGTTAGTGACACTCCACTTGCATTATCAGTAGAATCATTTGGCCGTAAATGGTGGATAAGAGCTGCATTAAATTCAGAAGAAAGGCATCGCTACAATTAGGCAGTATGTCACGCTCTTGCTGTAATAATGTAGCCAGTATGTGTGCCATAACTTCACTCATGCGAACAGAAATGTTGACTGTGATGTGATTGCTGAACGCGTAGTTTTGCTAGAGTCATTAGTCACCACTTCCCTTCGCTGCTCTCATCAGGCACAGACATGAAGTATATAGTTCGTGCCACAGGGGCGGGAGGTGTCACCAGGTTATCTCAGGAGTGGCAGTCGAAGAGTTCAGTAGGTTAGTTACCCAAAGTGCCTTTGATGCATGCATACATGCTAGTTTAGGTTCTTATTTTTTTTCTGAGTATAATGGTATCTGAAAAATGTCCAGGATGTATGGTGCCTGCAATGCTTTGAGCTTGTATGTAAAGCATCCCACCTGCTGCAGTGGTTCTAGAGCTACGGTGTGCTTATGCAAAGCATAGAGCACTAGTTTGATTTTGCAGTGGTTGCATGCCAACAGGGGCCAAATGCAAAACACGTCCACATGCTAAAATATTGGCGCATGGTAAAGGATGCAGTAGTCAATATAAATCTGGGGCCTTCCACTCTGCAGCTTTGAAATATAGATAACCATAAGTTACGTAAAGCTACCAAGTTGCTATGTAATGTTATTATGAACACTTGAGCACAGTATTACTACGTGCAGCAAGAACTTTACAACACCACTCGGTAGGCAACTTGTGAGCAGCTTTTGAAGTCCGCTCAGGTGCTGCTGCAGTAAGTGCAATAGCTTATTGGCGAGATGAGCCTGATTTCTACAGTAGGCCTCAATACTTCGTGCTATTTAACTAAAGAAGTTTTCATTAGACAGTAACAAATCAGTAGAAAATACATATGTGCCATAGCTGGGCAGAACATGAACTGAGTGATAATGACAGATTGCTTGCCTAAAATTTACCCACTGTCACTAGGGTAGACAGGCAATAAATAGGTGCAACCTGTGGAAGTGCTTTGTCTCACGCGGCTGTTGAACGAGCTGCCCTAGCAGAGGCTCAGCGCCACCGACGCCAGAATCAGTGGTGCACACTGCCAAAGCTGAAGCTAAGTGTTGTTGCTGAGAAGACCTGGGAGTGTGCTCCGTTGAAGCAAACGTTAAGCGTTCCTGCCAAGAGGACCCTGTCATTTGCGTGTCGGAAATTCAAGTGACCTAAACAGCTGCGCTCAAATTTTGCATTAGGGAGTATCATAATAGTCTCTGAATTTTTTTTCCCCTTAATGTCAATTGAAAATTGGCTTCAGCTGTTTTGTTTATTCTCTGATCTACTCTGCTGTCTTCCCATCACTTAATGGTACACCCATCATTTTTCATTCCATCGCACCCTGTGTAGACCTTAAAGGGCCCCTAAACCACCCAGAGGTCGAAATTTAATTGTGGCGTTGCAGTTGTGCATGAGTCTACAGCAAACGCTGGCAGAGTTGCACGTGTTTTCTTGTTTCGCTCTTTCCTTCGCTCAAGCTGCGTTTGTCGGCTCGTCTATCCACCTCTCCGAGTGCCTTTCCTCAGTGTCCAAGGTGGAAACGCAAGAAGCATGCGCATCTGCTAGCAGAAAACAGGCTCTTATTTGCCCGCTGTCAGCGTCTCTTGCTCGCGACGTCGCCTAATCATACAGGTGACGTCATGACTGCTGTTGTCGATAGAGGAAAGACACTGAGAGGAGCAGACGAGCGTCTGTTGGTGGTTTAGGGGCCCTTTAACTTCTTCTCTAGTTTCTTTATCCTTTAAGTTTCTGCCCCATATGTTAGTGCCAGCAAAATACAATGATTGTACACTTTTCTCTTTAGGTATAGCGGAAAGTTGGTGGCCATGATTTACGAATGCCTGCCGTGCGTCTTCCAGCCAATCCCTATTCTTCGGTGATTTACTTTTTCATAAGCAAACTCCCTTTTAGAAATTGACCTTAATATACATACTCTTGCACAGTTTCTGAGGCCTGGCTGCCAGTCATGGATACATGTTCTCTGCCAGGCTACTGAGCATTTCCTTTGTCTTTTGCATATTTATCTTCAGCGCTACTTTAACACTTTCCTTGTTGAGGTCTTCAGCCATTTGCTGCACTTTATAGCCATTATTGCTGAAGAGTTGCTTAGGCAGCCATAATTTGCTTTGATAGTTTCTCTTAATATTTTCCTATTTCTTTCTACTCTAGTTGGTTAGATACTTCGAAGCATGCAGTGAACAACATTGGAGAGATTGTATCACCTTGCCTGGCCCCTTTCTAGATTGCAATATTTTTTGCTTTTCTTGTTGAGAAACAAGGTAGCTGTGGCGTCTTTGTAGGTGTCTGCTAAGGTATTCACGTATGTTTAAAGTATTCCTTGATGATGTAATGCCTCCAAGACTGCTGATATCTCTTTGGAGTAGAATGCCTTTTCCTAGTCCATGAAAGTTATATAAAAGGGCTTTTTCTACTCAAGAGATTTTTGAATTACCTGATCTATCACATGACTTTGATCTATTGCAGAGTATACTCCTTTCTGAAGTCAGGTTGCTCACTGTGTTGCTTAAAGTCAAGTATTTCTCTTACCCTACATGAAATTTCCTTTGCGAATATTTTGTATAATACTGAAGTTAAGCTGATGGGTCTAAATTCTTTCAAGTCTTTTGTGTCTCCCCTCTTGTGTATTAAATATAATGTTGGCATTTTCGGACTCGCCATGTATGTGTGTGTGCACTTTGTGCCCATCCTCACTGCCTTGCATGTGTAATCATGTGAACCACAATTAAACTTTGCAGCCGGATTTCTTGGAGCACGGGCATGGTAGAATTCTTAGAAGTGGAACTGTGTTGAAATGTGACTGCCTCTTAACTTTTCAGTACAAACATGCCCGACTACGGCAGTCAATAAAAAGTTCATTATTATATTTTAGTTAATTGGGTGGCTGAGAGTGATAATTACCATCACGCTTTGTGTCCCCCCTGACCACACGACTTATTTGCAGAGGTGGCCTTCATGTACCTCCCAGTGCCTAACTTTAAAAAAATCACAAAGGTTAATTTTGATCATCCAGTATACATAGTATATAGGACAAATTGAGCCTTTTACTTGCATCCAGACAGCGTAATATGGATCTTTTTGTGCTCTTATTTCTTGGTGCTTTTCAAATCAAATTTTTAGCAAACAAGGCCAAATTCTGACACCCTTTGTTACAGCAGTGTAAAAAACAGTTCCCTTGATATGCGACTTGATCAGACCTTAGTGTGTCTGTGTCAAGCAAATTCTTGTTTATTGTATCACTTCACGCAACCCTTAAAGGGGCCCTGCAACACCTATCTTAGTTATATTGGAATAGTCTCATTATTGACATATGACTCTTCACGAGTCATATGCCGCAAAAATTATTCGAATCCGTCAAGTCTAAGTGGTGTTACCAAATTATAGAGATCACGTTCCGCAGCTTTCTCCCTCAACTCAACGCAGCGAGCGCGCGGAAAGCTGCGCGCGGCGTGAAGGGAGGGAGGGAGGGCGGAGGTGCGAGGAGGCGACGTCAGCGCCGGCGGCATTTTTTTCATTTTTTTCTCTCTGGCGTCTCGGCGCAACCACGTGGTCTGTGGCGCCACTTCCGGTCGGCTCGCGCGGTCGTCGTCGAGCGGCGGAGCCCATGGCACTGTGTATCGCGCGTGCTTGAAAACTGCGAGTCGGTTTGGCAATGTTGGGTGTGCACCTCGAACTGCCGTAGTGTTTTCATCGCTCTGCCAACCATGGACGCAAACTTGCGTGCGCGTTTGGAACGAATGACAGCTGAGATGGGTTTCGAGCCACACTCCGATACACCGCCTCTTCGCACTGCTCGCGCTAGCTGCGTGCACCCTTCTCCCAGTGGCGGTACTTCGATGCTGTTTGCTCTTCGAATGCGGGCGCACAGCGAGTGCGGGCTGACAACAAAGAACTACAGCTAGAAGAAAGGATCGTGGGGCATCGGGCCGGCGTGGACCCACCCCGCAGCTGTCTGCAGCTACTGTGAAAATGCGAGTCGGCTTGGTTGCTGTGTCGCGGTTTTTGGGAACCTGAGACTACGGGGAGGATACGCCGAGGTACGGCTCGATGACATACTGAACAGACAGCGAACGGGACTCTCGCCATACAGCGAACACAGGTATCCTAAGCTAGCCGGCGCCAGCATTGTTATCGGAGAAATGCTGCACCGCTGCCTCGGTCGGTCGTGAGAACGTGCCGACGATGCAGTTTCCAGCTGACGAGGCAACACTCGAACGGCTGCCACTCTCAACGGCAACCGGCGATGGTCAAAAGCACAGAAATATTCACGATTTCGGCACTGTACATGGTGAAGAAAACGCAACCACGCAACTACGAGCAGACGAGCGGTCGGTGAGACCGGAAGTGCTAATATTAATGTTTGTTCGGTGTTTTAACGGCATAACACAATATAAACATACATATTATCTACTTATTGAACTCAAAATTAACAACTAAGGTAATAATGAGGGTGTTATCGTGATTATAACATCAGCCAATGGTGGAACTGCCGACAATCGCGTCATATATTGCGGACTAATACATCATTTGTCGAGAGAAGAGGGAGCGATTTTCAGCCGACTTTGAGAATTTATTGTAAATTGCAGGCCGCTCGCTTCGCTATAATATTTGGCTCGCGTGTTCTCGGGAGCCTCGACTACCGATTGGCAGCGCTTTTTGACCCTGCTCAAAAAGTGTTGCAGGGCCCCTTTAAAGGGGTCATGAAGCACTCCTTGGGCTTGTTGAAAAAAACACATCCTGCGGAAAGCTGACACGGCTATGAACTTCTCAGCCAAATATTGCAGTTGTGCGCGCCGCGTAAAGGCTGCAAGCGGAGCGCGAAGTTGCTGTTTTCTCAAGCGCCCTCTTTTCAAACAGAGGCCAGTTCTCACTCTCGTTGGTGGGGAGCGTCTGCCGGTTGATGTCGCGTGTCTATTTTTCCGTGTCGCAAAAGACATAGCATCCTCATTGGCTGATAGCCTACATAAATCGAGAGCGGCGTTCAGATCAGATGCGCTTCTTGCCACGGGGTGCCGCCACTTGTCGGCGCCACACTCTTCAGTCTGCTAACTTTACATGGTAGCCACACTCGGGCACGCGAATCACAGCGGGAGAGCGATCGCGTTTCATGACACGCACTGACGGAACTTTTTCCCCCGTGCCATCCCTCCCTGTGTAGCTTCCAGTGCGCTCGTTGGGACGAGAAAAGAGAGAAAGCGCCGAGAGCGTGCGCTAAACCCCCATAACTCCGCTCGTTCTTGACGGATTCGAGAAATTTTTGCGGCAATTGATTCGGGAGGCAGAAAACTCCGATACTGAGGTCATTAGATCGTTACTTGGAAAAGTGGTTCATGACCCCTTTAAAGGAGTAATGACACGAATTTTAAATATTTTCTGGTTGTAGCTGTAAATAAGAACACGGGTGTTGACAACCCTAAAGAGAGAGTCGTAGTGCTTGGGAATGCATTGAATATATATTTAATACCGTTACCTTAAAACAGCGATTTCGGTTTCGGTATCGAGGTGGCGGCTTCGCAGTGACGTGTCAACACAAGTCTGATGTCGCGGGAAGACTGCAACTCGCGACATACTAGCAACAGCTGATAGTTTGCTGTCAGCCGCACACGGTTCATGTAAACGACGACGAGTAAATTGTCGTTCAGAGACTATGACAGCGATTTCTGCTATTTAGGCTACATTCAGGATGCAGATTTTGCAAACCCAGTGGACTGAGAATAACAGAGAGCTCAGCTAGTTGGTAAGTATTCATTCTAAAAAGACAGGGTGTGCAAACACGGACAGAAGAAAGAAGTCGGGACACCACAAATGCCGACTAACAACTGAAGAGACGCACAACGGCGGAAAAGAAAGAAGGCACGAAATCTTATCTGCGCATGCCCATGCAATAGGCGAACCTATCCATCCAGCACGCGTGGGGATCTACGTGGAAGATAACTGTTAACTCTTTCAAGCACAGAAGTTAGCTTTGCTTTAAATTTTGAATTTTAATGCGCAAATTTTGATGAAAGGTCACAAATAACACATTGCACGCATGAAAAAAAATTACGACTTTTAACAAAGTTCCCAGGAGGTAGTCACCGCTGATGACCACCGTGCCGGAAGGGTCTATGCTCCGCACATATGTAATAACTGGTAGTTTTTAATGTAGCAGCATACTTTGCGTTTTGCACAGAGGGAGTCACTTCTTGCGAAATTCCGAAAAACAGTTTTTTTCCTTTCCTAAGGCAGAGTTGCACGTTGAATGTTTGACACATCCAAAATGTTCGTGATGGGCATGCCTTTGTGCTACAGTTCGCGCACCTTCGTGGTGAGCACCTGGTTGGCTGATGGTTGGACGCTGTTGTACAAATGGCGATGTCCACAAAGGGTTTGAATTTCTTTAGTTCGGCCCCTGCGCCAATAGATGACTTATGTTTATCTGTAGTATCTATAAGAGCTTCGGGAGTCATCTGTCGGACTAAATTTCTTCTAAAGTCTTTCAAGGTCATCTTTTCGGAATGAGCATGTTCCCGAAAATTGATGTATGCGTTGACAACACTGCAGTCAAGAAGGTGAAAAAATATCCGGGGCCACCACTTGCGTGATTTCCGATCCACCTCACACTGCCCTTTTATCGCCCGCCCTCCCTCCCGTAGCCCTTTCATGCACGGTGGTCAGCGTAGGTAACCACTCTGAATAAAGTAGCTGTACACAATGAAACTGATCCGCAGTGCGTTTTTACTAGCACAGCCAGTAAGAAATAATCTTCCGCTGCGTGTTACAACAAAAAAAGTTTGCGTGCAAGCTCACATACCTTTGTGCCCGTAGAATCTTTCAGGGTCCAGAGCGGGAAACGGAATGCTTGTTGCAAAACTTTCTTGGTGGGGAAAAAAAGCGCCTTGGATAACCGCCATCTGGCGCATCTTTAGAAAAGACTAAAATGGAAAAGCAAACACTTGTTTGCTCGCTCAACCTCTAGATGTCTGCTAAAAATGTTGAAATGGTGGTCACCGTAGGTGACCACTGTGCCGGAAAGAGTTAAGGCATTTGATTTTATCTTTATGCAAGTTAATCAACGGTTGGCTCACGCATGCGCTACCACTATTCTCGATATGCCATGCTTCAATCATCAGGCGCGTTTCTTCATTTCTATGCTGGTACAACACTGTGCATTCATCGAATTTTGGTGTGCACTTACAATCTTGACAATATAAACATAGATTAGAAGGTGAGCCTGCGGTGGACTGTGTTGTCTTGTCGTGATAATATCCATTGTGGTGGGGTGGCTTGCAGATGCTGGGCGACAAAAACTTTAAAATCAAAGTAAAATGTTTTATATGTGTTGTCTGGCTCCGGTGTGTGGAGAGCATTGACAGTGCACACCATGGAAATGAAAAATGTCCCTTTTGGGGTGCCTCAAAATCGTGTCAGTACTCCTTTAATTTCACATAAAGTTAAAATGAAGTGCTACTGGTTTCGTCTCAACCATAAGATTGAGAACTTTCAAATGTGCAGAAGTATTCTGTTGTGATGCTCTTCCAAAAGGCTGTAGTGCACATGTTTTTCGTACACACACATCCTGCTGGTGAGAGATGCTTGATCATTGTATTCAGTGTGCCAGTTGTTAGTTTAGACTGAATTGGGGTGCGCAGCATGGCTCTCTAACAGCAGACTAAACATTTGGGCATTGTGTGCAGGTGGTGCACAAGCCTGGGGCTTCCATGCTGGCAATGTGCCTGCTGTGTGCAGTGGCAGTGGCCCCAAGGCCATGGGCTGCCCTGCTGCCCTGCCCCAAGAGACAACGGCAAAAGGAAAACGTGGGGGTTCGGGCAAAGCGGCAGCTACTGCCACAAGCGGAACTGCAGCAGCCAAAACATTTGCCTGTGCCTACTGCCCCTGGCGTGGCGTAGATGGCTGGTGCTTGCGGCGACATCTTAACACGCACATCAAGCCATTTTCCTGCCCCTTTTGCGAGTACAAGGCAGCCCGGTCAGAGCGCCTGAACACGCATGTGCTGAAGGTTCACGGGAAGCATCTGTGCAACAAGTGCCACTTTGCGGGGGAGGACTCTATTGCTCTGGAGCGCCATGTCAAAGAGAACCAGTGAGTCTAGCTTATGCAGTACTCTTGCCATGTACTTGATGGAAAAATTTAAATAATCATGAAAAATATGGAAACATTGATCAAAGCCATCCTTTTCTCTAAATCCATCGCCTTTGCCTCATTTATGTACTCTTTAGGTTTCTGTTTTGTATATGTGAAATATAAACACCAGTGAAATCTTAAATCAAACAGGTGGGGCAGCTACGAAAAGCAAATTTGGCAAGCAACTTGATTAGGCAACTGTCCTTATATATTGGCAGCAGCATCAAGAAATACATGAACGTATAAGGTTGCTTATCTCATTAGTAACCAAAAGCAGCACTCCAGTACATGGTATAGCTGTAGTTAATCACTTGTGAAATGAAATTGACGAGAGCAGAGCAGAATGTATGTTTGTTTCAGTGTTCAGTAATGCAGTCACTAGTTTCTTTCACTATTTTTTTCCGAGCACAGTAGTTTCACCATGCTTTTATAGCTGTATGCAGTAGTTCCTGATCATACTTTTGAGCCATCTTGTGTTGAAAGTGCTCCCTAGCAAAAATCACCCATAGAAAAACCAATAGCCTATCGGATTATTGAACATATTGGTCAATTGGTATCATATTGGTCTATTGGTATCATATGGGTCTATAGGTGGCATGCTGGTCTATTGGACCTCTATTTGTTCATTGGTGTATTTGTCTATTGGCACTCTATTTGCCTATTGTGTATTTGTCTATTGGCATTCTATTTGCCTATTAGTACCGTTAGTACTGTATTTGTAAATTGGAAATCTATTGGCCTATTCCTCCGCTGGGAGCCCGTAATTTTGGCATATCAAATAATGGGCATTTGAGGACTGCAACATAGCAGCGCCTGTATAAAATGAACAAATTCTATTTGAAGGGAGGCATGTGCTATATTTATCATTATTACAGGATAACTTCATCAAATCGGCGATCTTCCCCGCAACAAGCTTTCCAGCTAGGCATGCTGTGCTTCCTTGTCGAATATATGCCACTGCACCGCTTCTCTAGGTAGTGCCTGAAAAAAAGAAACAAACATAAAATACTAAAATACCAGGAAGTAAGAAAGAAAATATTTAGATGCGCTACTGAAAGAAAACTGAAGCATTAGAATAAAAAAAAATATGCAGATACGACACACTGTAGAATCAGCATAAGGGAAATTCCGGTGAGCTGGCTGTAGGTAACAGCTTAACATGACAGGGACGGATCTTTTGTCAAATTCGTACAGCAGATTCGATTATGCTTGTGTCCCAGAAGCATAACCGCAGTCACGTGTGTGGACTTCGGACACTAGTGGGAAAGGCCAAACAGCACTAGCACCAAACCGATCGCAGCGTGTGAATTTCGGGACTTCACGCAGAAATCTTCATTAAATATAGTGCCTCTCTACTGCAACCATGTGTGTCATAGAATGGGGTTCAGTCAGCATGACTAGTAATTGATGATGGGACAGCCACACAGGATTTTTATTGCCAATAAACTTCTTCCCTCTCCCATAAGTGTATTATTGAGGGTGAACGAAGGCATGATTACATATTTTAGTCTCTTTAGATTATCGCGAAAACAATGCGCAAGTCGATAACGTACGTCTATGCCAGCGTCTGTATATGCGAACAGCCCACACGATGTTCAAAACTATTGTACTGTGGAGCGGAATAAATACAAACGAAGGGGCTAACTTTAAAAAAAAAAACTATGCCAAGTTCTCAGACTTATTCCATACCAGTAATGCTAGGGCCGTGAGAGCTGGGCACATGCAGCGACACCAAACAGAACCCTGCCAATCATTTTACGTGGCTAGAGGTATTATTTCAATACATCTGCAAAGAACCGTAAGTGAACACTGATTTATCGCTCTTGTCCTCGCTGTCCGGTGGGCACGCTGGCAGATGCGCGAATTAGTAGCACAGCAAGAGCAACTTTTACTGACTAGCAAATATATAAAGAACAGTTCACTTACCGAACATCGGCAGGGTATGCCCTCCGAAGCAACCACCTTTGCGAGGAGCATCCTGTCAGCACACTCGGTACCACTTACTGGTGAAGTCCGAGACGCTTTTAGCGCTGAAACGTTCAACTTCTTTGACGCTCATGAACGACCTTGCATTGTCGTCGCGATTACACACATGCGTTTTCGTGCAACCTTCAATAGACACAAACATACAACATTTCTAAGCCTGACTTCGACCACGAACATGCCGCACCACACACTCGTGACTCGACCGAAAACACCCGCTGCGGCTGTGGCTGGCTCTAGTCGGCTCGCTTGCTGGCTGGCGCTCGTGCCGTGGCCATACCACAAAAGCAAGATTTTATTTTTTGCTATTGTATTGCAATATTTTGCTCTATTTCCAACCCCTCGAAAATATTCAGCTGCTGACACATAGGAAGGAAGGTTATGGAAAGCGTAGCGAACCGAAATTTCAGCTGTGAAATGAAAAAGAAATAGAAGACATACAGCGCCTTCACGCGACAGCTATTATCTTCAATGAGCTCTTTTGGCAAGCCTGTATCACTTTGGTTGCTCGGCATTGGTTGCTCGTGATTTTGTTATCGTTATCGTGTTTCCGCATGTTTCGAACTTCAGGTTTTTCTCGTTTTTATTTGACGCGCATTACGGGTGACCCCGCAGGTACAGTAACCTGCGGCAGCGAACGCGATGTTCACCGTCGTAAGAAGTGCAAGCGCTCGAGCGAGCTTGCACTTACAACCTACCACCTACTACTTACAAAGGCGACGAAAAGAAACGCGAACAGCACTGTTCGCGTTTGTTTTCTCCGCGCTCTTAGCTTGGTGACAGTAAAAAGACGCTAGTCTCGTGAATGTATCATGGATAACTTGTCTTATTACCAGCCAGGCTACAACTGTTTTGAAAAGTAATGCGACCAGCGGAGCTGGTAGATGCCGTACTGTTCGCGTTTGTTTCCATAGCGTGCTGTCGAAGAATCGCAATAGCCCACCGGCTGAAAACAACGATGTATACATTATGTGCACACATTCAAGCAGGAAATGACGACTTCTACCTTATATGCTGACTTCGCTTATTTTATTAGCAGCTTATTTTCCCACCCCGTTTGCACCATGCAAGAATAGCAGAGTACAAATTGCTGCCTTTACAAGAACATTGAGTACCCAGTTAAAACATTACCTACTGTGGCGTTCCCTTTTCAACTATGATAACTTTCTCTTTCTGTAAACCTGTCTTTTTGCGGGTTTATCCCACAAATATTGCATAACCATAACCTTGAGTACAGAATGAAATTGCACAAATATACAGGCGTCTATGTAATTATTTTGGTGAGATTTATGAAAAATATGGCTGCGATATTTTGGAACACTTATGTAAAACAGCTGCCACTTTGCTCAAATACTGAACAAATCAAAAACTGCCTTTTGGCTGAATTCGCTACTGCATGACCCTGTAAGTGAATTAAATACATATAGGTGGCCTTTTAATACCATGCAAAACCCTGTGACTTTGGTGGCAATTCACACCTGCTAGTTCTATAAATGACAAATAGGTGCTATTTATTGGTTCTATAGGTGACAAATAGACGTCGCCTATTAAAGCCTATTGGTGCCTACTGGTTCTATAAGTGACAAATAGCTGCCACCTATTGGTACTAACATATACCTATTTGTTCCATTGGTGACAAATAGATGTCTCCTATTGCACAAATAAAAAATTTATTGGTCCTATCGGTGACAAATAGATGTTGTCAATTGGTCTCTATTGGTGACAATAGAATTCTAATAAGACCTATAAAGCTCCAATTGAGCACTTATACAACAAATAAGATTTTTCTATAAGACCAATAGAAAATTCTATCGGCATTTTTGCTAGGGCTTTAATTTATATTATGCTGTTCAGTTAACTATAGCCTGATGGCATTAAAACAGGGGGTATGTGTGCTCAAAGACACCAAATTCTCTGGAAGAAATGAAATACTATTGAAATTGGTGCCCTGCATGCTACTTTGGTCTGGTGGCTTGATTATCTTTACATGCACGGTGTGTTCATGCAGATTGATTTACTTTTAGTGCTTTTCTTTGATGACTGAGAGTCATTCTGAAGAGGTTCATGTATAATAGTTGCTACCAATTCCAATTGGACAACTGTTCTGCGAGTCGTACGTGTTTCAGCCATGCTTAGGCATATCTCTGTTGAGCTTTTAAATACAGTTGAAATATTGTGGCAATGGCATATAGCTATCTTTCCCAAACTCTGAGATAATCGTCAAGTTTCACGTCCTGAAAAGTTCCCTGCCAAGTGTGAGAAACGAGGTAGTTGCTTTCAAAAAATTTGAGTTTGCTTAAAGATTTTGAAGGCATGCTCGTCAGTTTGATTGATTGGGTGCACAGCATACAGTCCAGCCATCAATGGAGCTGTTTTATAAAAGCCAAGGATATTGTCCTGAGTCAAGGTAGGACTATTCAAACAGTGACGGATGGCTCAATTACTTCCACTAGATATGTTCTGTTCTTTAGTCCATTGCCTGGAAGTGGAACACACCCTGCAGGGGCGTCTGCGCAAGCAGGAATTTGGTGATTGGTGTCACAATGAATCCGAGCCAACAGGGGACGTTTCGACCCCCTCCCACACCTAGCCATGCGTGGCATTGCCGTGTCCGAGGAAAAGGGGATCCTGAGGGTTGAGCCGACGCCAGGTGATTGGACCTTTAAGGCCCCCAGGCCGAGGCAACACACCCCTTTAGCCCCGGCTTCACGTAGACTGCACCCCTGGGCTGACCCACCCATGGGAAATCGGCGGTCTCCTTTTCCTATCCCCCTCTCTGATCTTTCACTTTCCTATCTTTCCTTGCTGTCCTGTCTCCTACTCTCTTCAGTTACTTCCCAATTTTCGTAGGCGGCCTGGGTTAACCTTGTGCAACTAGCCAACCTTGGTCTATGCGCATTCGGTTATTGTAACGGTGTGCGGCTGGCGTCTGCATATTTCAGCACCATGAATCTTGTAGCGTCCCAATGTTGGGCTCCATAGTGGGTGGCCGCCATCACTGCTGAATATAATCCTCACATCATGCATAGAGCATTCCCACTACTAAATGATCGTACCGCTTCAAAGCGCATACGCACCGAAGAGCTGAATTTTTGAGCCGACCCAAAGAAATATTCCCCACTACCATGTTGTACACAGTGAGAAGTCTGACAAATCAGCTAGAACAGTGTCCCCATTTATAGTATCCAGATCAATGACAGACACCTTAGGTACGGGCTATTAAGTCAGTGAAATGCCTAGTGGAGACCTCCTTCTGGAACTCCGCGACAAGATACAGTTTGACAAACTAAAAACCCTCGGTAACTTTCGGTGACATTCCAATCACCGTAACACCACATCGATCTATGAACTCCACCTGCGAAGTCATATCGGACGCAGATCTTCTTGAACTTACAGAGACTGAACTCCTTGAACGATGGAAGGACCAGAATGTCACAAATGTAAAATGAATCGTCATCCGAAGAAACAATCAAGAAATCCCAACCAAACACTTGATACTGACCTTTGCCACTAGTGAACTTCCACAAAGCATTGAAACTGGCTACACCAAGACACCTATAAGACCATATATCCCAAACCACTGCTGATGTTTCCAGTGTCAACGATTTGGCCATGGCTCTCAAAGCTGTCGTGGTCGACCTACCTGTGCAAAATCTGGTGTCCAAGGCCATGCCTAAGACACCTGTAATGAAATGCCACATTGTGTAAATTGCGATGGTGGCCATGCTGCTTATTCACGTTATTGTCCAAACTGGAAGAAGGAAAAAGAGGTCACACTGAAGGTCCGAGAAAATATATCATTTAGAGCAGTATTGTACACGTTCCTCTAAGACAGTAACGTAAGCTCATTCCTCGTTCCTTCCCACTATTGGAACAAGTTCCCATTACAAGTTCCTCTAATGAGAAAGGAACTCATTACAGTTATATTTCGAAGATTGGAATTTGTCGTTACATTAACGCTACATTTGACTCTTTAATCAAAAACTATATTGTCGGATAATCCTGAGGTGAAATAAAGTGAGCTAATTAACCTCACATCTAGCTGCATATAGAATTATAGAAATTTGAAATCGCTGATCGCAGGTTATGTGTAGATAAAAGTAATGTAAATAAATGCCCCAAGACGAACACTTTAGAGATCACCGGCCTTACTAAAGACATGTCTAACTGCAACTTTTATGCTCGTCTATTACAAGTACAACACATGTGTCATTTTCCACGTCAGTCTTCAAACGCGCAGTCAGGGTACTGCATTTCAGATATTCAAATAGTAATGTCCACACATGCACCAATATAATTAAATTTCTTGCACAGGGAACCGCATCGAAAGCAAAAATACTTAGGCGTTTAATGAGTGCTGTTTCACTATCTCAGCATGAGTAGAAAATAATGTCGAGGATGCACATTTGCAACTTAGTAAGGTCTCCTGTTCGCATTCAGCCAACATATTTCTGTATGTTTCTTTCTTTGTCTTCGTATCTCTTTCTTTTTCTTCCCTTTCTATTTCTATATTCTCTTTCTCTTTTTTATGTCTCTTTCTTTCTCGATATATATCTCTCTGTAGTTCTCTCACCTGCTATCTTTTTTGCTCCTTCTTGCATTTCTTTCTGTCTTTCTTTCTCTCTGTATATTTTTTCTCCCCTCCTTCTTTCCCTCCTTCTCACTTCGCTTTCCTACCCTCTTACTATGCTAAACTATACAAGGCTATGCTCTGCTAGCGTACGCGCATGTTGCAGAGAGACGCAGAGCCAATAATTTCCTCAACAGCCTACTTCGTTAGGATGGTCACTCAGCTATGAGATGTATACGAGCTAATAAAATTCAGCCAGAATGGTGTATTGCATTGGTCTTTACCGCCGTTATAGTGTACAATTGAAAAAGGCCGTTACTTGATCTTCTGGCTCTAGAGTTGAATGCATATTCTTTAGTGCTATGTGTTCGTCATTGTGTCGCGATACGAGCAGAATGAACATATTAGTTCTCTGTCTGTACTGAATTGCTTCCAAGTGGCATGCCTATGTTGAATAAATACCAAGGAAAAAGCTGGATAGCCACGCGGTCACGACACTCGCCTTTGGATTGTGGGTATAGGGGTTTGAATTTCGCCTCGCTGGGAATCTTTTTTTCACCAAGAATTTCTTTCTGTCTCTTTCTTTCTCTCTGTCTGCCTCTCTCTCTCTCTGTACTTCACCTCTCGCCCATCAGAGTTATTGCATCCCACGCCGGAAAAATCGGCACACGTGTTCTGGGAGCGAATCAGAAGAGGACGAAGAGAGCACGTGCCGCTTTACGATGATGATAACTTTCTACGACACGCGGCAAACCTCGAGCATAACTGCTCCGCTGTAAAGAAACAGCTGTTCCTCTCGCACATGGTTGGTCTTGGCGTTGCGCACTTCCCTGCACCCCCAGCGGGAGCCTTGAAGTGAAAACCAGGATGCATCATAGTCATGTGATAGGAGAACGGTACATTTTTGCACCTGATGCAGTCACCCATCCACCCTGTTCTTCATGACGTGCTGCGTGCGTGCACCTGTTCAATGCCGTGGAACGTTTACAGAAGTAACGCTGTTCCCTCTGCCATTCCTTCGTAAACATAACGAGTTACCATCACTGTTCCACTAATCCTAAATGGAACGGAGGTGTTCCTCCGTTCCTCCCAAAAGGAACTAGTTCCTGGAACGTTGTTCCTTGGAACGCCGTTCCGTACAACACTGATTTAGAGAAGCACGTAGAAGGTGTTCGGCCTTTCACGGCCCAACTTATGCTGACGGGGCACGTCGAGGGGGCAGCGTCGCATCAGCCACCGCCACTGGAAGTGGAAGACACCACATTACTTTGTTCACCAGAGCCAAGTAACTGCTCTTTGGGTTTTATCCTTCTTTTCTGGAACAAATATTCTTAAGGATTTCTTCTTAGTGACAGCAATTCTGAGAATCCAGGGATGTGTCATAATATGTATTTCATTCAGCTGGATTTCGCATCAACTGTGCAACTTTTGATAGTCCCTTGAGGTATGGCACAATAAGAGCTTACTGTGAATAGTTTTGTGACTAATCATAATGCTAGCATGTAAAATGGCAAAGCATGATGACAACACTTGCATCTTGTGTTTTAGACTAATGAAAATGTTTTGCTGTGATGCAGTGCAACATGAAATTTTTTAGCATGCACAGCACTTTCAAATAAAATTTTCTTGACTGAGTGGTTTCGACTTCAGTTCACAGAAGTCCATCAGGGACGTTTTGCTTAATCGCCACTCGTTAGTAGCAGCTGTGGCAGCTTTCATTCTAACTATAATTACATCAGGGCCGTACCCAGGAATTTTTTTCGGGGGGTGTTTGTGTGTAGAATGGCTAACTTTGGCAACTGGTGGTCGCTGTGAAGGCGTGAAAGTATTTTAGTGTCACCCGAAAAGTTAAAGCATGAAAAAATTTCGGGGGGTGTCAGAACCCCCTCAACCCCCCCTTAGTTATGGCCCTGAATTACATGGTCTCAGAAGCGGCAGCATTTTTGTCCATGTCACTTTCTGCTTACCAGGGATGGTATTCTGTAAGAGTCCACTAAGCAGACTGTCATTTTAGCATGTGCTGATGTGCTCATTGTACAGAGGTTAGAGCCAGCAGTGACGATTGGTATTTTTCCAGGTACTATAGCCAGTCTGAGCATGCTGAAATGGACAATACATTTGGTGGATTGTTACAAAATGCCACTCATGGCCTCAATGAATCCATGTTTGTATGCTGAATGCACTGCAGCAACCAATTTTGCTTGTGTGATGTCTGGATCTCCATATCTTCTGGTGTTGCACAATTGGATGCATAAAAAAACTAAAACTGCATGTGTAGCAGGTGTTTCTTTTCATGTTAAACAAATATAAAAAAAAACTCACTATCCAGTCCCCTGTAATTAAAGCAGAAATTAGTAGAAAAAGGAAGTTAAATGATAATTTTGCCAAGATCATAACTGATTGTTATAGGCATGTTTAACACCACTATATTTCATGGCACATTTTATTGTTGCTTATCTTCAATGTGCTGCTAGTGTTAGGATCTCTGCTAATCAGACATGACTTCACTACTCAATGGCTTCAATTTTGCAGACACAGGATATGTGCTGAAGTGAATAACTAAAAAGTGAATTAACACATTTGTGTAGTTAGTAAAATTGCCTTTGAAGATTTTTCTAGCTGCTAATGTCTGCTTAGCCACATTGCCTATCAGTAAAGACTGTGGGAGCCTGAATAAAGAACATGAGAGGGGAAAATTGTTTTGTAGCATGAAGCTACATTGAATTCACTTGGAAGAAGAAAGCTTTTTTTCGCAAAGCGGGGAAATCTTTTCTCCACCTTGCAGGCTTTCACAGAACTAATTTGCCATATTCAGTGCCCCTGTCCATCGAATTTAGTTTGCATTCATGCTGTAATCTGCTAGTCTGGTCAGTTCAGATGATAGTACCCAGGACCAACCACTCACAAAGGCTTTCATACTTCGTTCGAATCCAGGACCAGGAAAGAATTTTTGTCAGTGAAGAAGCTTTCTTTTGGAGAAATATGTATGGATTTCCTTACCTTTGTGCTACAAAATGGTGGATGACAATTATCCCTTTTGATAAGCTTTCTACTACTTTGGAGGTTTCCACAGAACCGATGCTGATTTAGCACAGCCTAGATAAAGAACTTTAAAAATGGCATTTTGCAAAAATAAATAAACAAATAAAATAAAATAAAATTGGAACACCTGGTATAGCATAATTAACTCAGTATACTTTGGTGGGATTTCCATTTCAGTAAGGGGCCATTCATGTGTGCCTTTATTGGGAAAGAAAGTGTAACCAAATAATGATGTCTATTACTCCTTATTATGTATGATTTATTTGTATGGTACTGGTATGACTGCAGAGTTCATGGGGCATAGGAGCTGCAAAAAAGTGGAACTCCAAAACATTCTGCAACTGAAGCCAATCAAACTTCACTTCGTAATAACTTTTTCTGGCGTAGACTGACATACGGACAAAGAGAGGGAACGACACCAGTGCTTTCTTGTCCGTGTGTCAGTCTGCGCTAGAAAAAGTTATTACGATGTATATGTACCAACTAGCTCGCCTTTCAGTATTACTCCAAACATCACTATGCTATTTGTTTGCATGTACTAATGAAAACTGCCAACTTATGTTTTAGGCTGCAGGAATAGATATATTTCACATATATCATGCCCTGTGATGCCACCAGCATATCATTTTAAAAATATACTGCTCCAAACTTTTTCAGTAAACAGCAGCTTTAACCTCAATAACTGCTGGGTAACCTTTGCTTTAGAACATATATCTGTTATCCACCACGGTGGTCTAGTGGTTATCGTGCTCGACTGCTGACCCGAAGGTTGCGGGATTGAATCCCGGCCGCGACAGCTGGATGTCGATAAAGGTGAAACGCTGGAGGCCCGTGTACTTAGATTTAGGTGCATGTTAAAGAACCCCAGGGGGTCGAAATTTGCGGAGCCCTCCACTACGGCGTCCCTCATAATCTCATAATGATATCATGGTATTGGCCCATAAAACCCCAACAGTTATTATTAGCATATACCTCTTACTGAAAAGGCAACTTTCTTTTCCAGCTTGAGCTCGAGCTTGAACGACAAGTCACGTATGGGCTGCTCCCTGTATCCACCGTTTCCTGTACGACCACCACACCCACCAATTTCGCAGCCAGTGGACAAGTGCAAAATTGAGCCCTGTGGATGTTCAGTGCCCAATGGCACCAGCGCTTGCACTTCCAATTCAAAACCGCAGGTGGGACGTAAGTATTGGCCCAATCGTTCCCACTACATTTAGTTAGAAGGCATATTACTAGGGATGGGTGAATAGTGAATTTGAGGTTCGAAGCGAATCCGAAGCGAATAGTGATTTGGGCGAATAATTTCGAATCGAATAGTTCGAATAGTATTTACCGCATATTATTAAGAAAAATGAGCATTTTTGTCATGACCCTTGCACAATATTTTTAAGGATTGGAACTAGGTATGAGTGAATGTCACTTTATTGGTTTGAAATGAAGTGGAAGCAGCCTTGAATAGTATCAAGATTTGAATAGCAGTAGGGTGCAAGTTATAAGTGGTGCAATACGGTACAATTTAAAAATTACTGTACTTAGCGCATATAAGCCCATATAACAGGCTTTTAAACTTTAAAAAATATGTACATTTAACCTTGAAGTGTGGCTTCGCGGCAGTGCAGATTTTCCCTGGATGGGTTGTTTCACGGCACAGCAACAAGACGCTGCAGTGAAACCACCTTTACAGGGGGTTATGTGCGGTCAAATGTGTACATATATTCGTTCATTTCGAATACTTCGAAATTTTGAATAATCTAAATTCGTATCGAAGTGAATTCGAATACTGTAATATTCGTTCGAATATTCGAAACGCCCGAATATTCGCCCATCCCTACATATTACATGTCTTTGACTGTTAACATCCTGTAATACCGTATTTACTCGAATCTAGGCCGGCCCCGATTCTAAGCCGACCCCCGAAATTCGCAAGACCACAAAAGTAAAAAAACTTATTCATTGTACTCGAATCTAAGCCGACCCCCCCACTTTCGCACATCGTTTTTTCGAAAAAAACATCGGCTTAGATTCGAGTAAATACGGTAATATTGAAATCTGAAGCTTTGGATTTTACAGGTTCAATAATTTACTGTTAAGCATATTTTGCCACTACTCACTGTGGTAGCCCTTTGGCTCTTGTTGTGCTGCCAAACTTTGGGTCATGGTTTCCATACCCGTCACGGCAGCCACATTTTTATTGCGACGAAGTTAAAAAATGCTCGTTAACTAGATCGAGTGCACGTTACAAGAACGTCATAGGATCAGGATTAATCCAAAGTTCCCATTGCAGCATCTTTCTTAATCAGCTCATGCCTCTGCTACATAAAAACCCAAAATTTATTTTGTAATGCAGTTAAACCTCGATATAACAAACTTCAATATAATGAAATTATTGATACGAATTATTTCACTTTTCACTACTTCATGTCCATAAAACCCAGTGTATTTTGAACCTCAATATGACGAAGTGTGTTTATGCGCGACTTCAATATAATGAAGTTTCAGTGCTGTCGCAGAGGAAAACTGCTGTGATAATTTGAAACTTCTGCTAGGGCCAGTGGTCATATGGTTGAGTTGCAAGCAGTTTTTGTGAACGCATGTTTCAAATCATGCGCTGCATGACAGACAGTGGTCGCCAAAACGGAGTAGCATGCTTTCTGGTAACAGCTTTGGGGAAAAGTGTGCTACTCCATGCCCTCCTCGCCTTTGGAGCGGTGGAGAGGGAGCGCATGCGGCTGATTCAGGGCATGTGACAACCTTGGCGTCTGTGCACTGTGTGCAGCGTAGTTCCATGTTCTTTGCCATGCATCAGCACCGGATATGGTGTTTTTGTTACCAGCTCGTGTCAAGTAACAGGCATGAGTAGCCGTAGAGGCAGCAGCATTAAATGCAACAAGCTCTTATCTTCTTAGCGATCGTCCAGGAAACGTGTGTCGCCAATGCAGCTGGTATCTGCAAGCGATCTCTATTTTTTATTTATTTATTTTCAAATACTGCCAATCCCTCAAAGGGATTATTACAGGGGTGGGAGTTAATTCATACATGAATGTACAGAAGTAATGCGAACAGCAAATTATGCGCTCTGTAAGAAATAGACATTTACACGTATAAACAAAAACAAAAATGCACACTCTAAGTAAGCAATTACATCAAGCATACCACAGCAGTAACAATAAAACAACAGTATTAAACAGAGTAACATGTGTCCGCGTCAAACAGCTTCATCCACGAGTTCAGAGAATAATTCTAGCGTAGGCTGAGTAACAATAAATTCATCTAAGGCATTCCAGTCTCTTACAGCTCGTGGAAAAAAAGAGAAGCGAAATACATTGTTAGTAGGACGAAATTCTTCTAACGTGAATCTGTGTTTGTGTCGCGTTTCTCTCGCAGAGCTATATGTAATATTGGCGAGAAGAAGGACGTATTATGTGGATGCTTAGTGATAAAGTTGACTTGAAGACTTTGGTTGAACCAATGCATAGCGGTGACCAAAATTCGTGACATTGTGTCATGTCTTGCTTGATTATGTGATTTGAGGCACCACTATACTCTTTTTAGGGTTCTCAACACCAGTGTTTTTATTTAAAGCTGCATTGTGAACATTTCTCACTTTCATACTTTGAACATTGCCTTATCATTTTGCTATTAGCCTATCACAAAGAAATAAAGGCCAGCCAACAATTGCTGGCAGTTGCTGACTGGCGTTTATTTTTTCGTGGTATCTATAGAATTTAGAGGGGAGTTTTCACTGTGTTCAGAAAACAATTACGTAAGAGCTGCAAATGTTCTTTCAGATCCCTCTGACTGTTTACCTGCATTTGTTTTTTAGTTGCCACATTATGTCGGTAAGGTGGAGAGGAAAGTGTGCAATGTATTCCGGGAGAAGAGTAACATGATTAAAAAAGGGTGCCTACAAATCTCTGATACACTGTACGAAGGATTGTGACTGTAAATGCAAATTAAGTCACGTTCAGGCACATAAGAGGGAACCAGTGTTTTGCTGTGAATTGATTCTACTAGTGGCAATGTCTGCATGTGTGCAGCATTGACAAATCTTCTAGTAGAGGCTCTTAACAGGGTGTAGGAGGAGAATGGCTTCCTTGGGTGAGCCCCTTTTAAGCGTGACCCGCTCATCCTGTCTCTCTTTACATGGAGTGCAGCAACTGAGCAGCGAGGGCTAGCAGACTGCGTGTCCCCGGGGCCCGCCCGTAGCCGGGAGAGTGGCTGCAGGGACGACCCCAACAGCCTGGCCACAGTGTTCCCTTACCGCTGCGTTGTGTGTGGATTCTGCTCCTTTACTCAGGACACAATGATTGCACACATGCGCCTCCACTCGGGTCAGACACTTCGCTGCCGAGCCACGGATGCATGCTGTCAGTACAGCACCCCTTTCGAGGATGTGCTGCGTAAGCATGTTTCCACAGAGCATGGTGATGACGATGCAGTGGCGCGGTGCCCACACTGTGGGATGCCATGCAGTAGTGCCAAGGTGCTGACGCGGCATGCAGCAGAAAGCCACCACAACCTGGCACTCAAGGCCCGCTGTGCTGACTGTGCAGTGATGCTGTTGCGCCATTTTGGACTGGTGGCCGAAGCAGACACTGCTGTCAGGGTCTTAGCAGCACCCGTGCTGCAGGTTCAACGATTGAAGCAGTCTAGGAAGCAACCCAAACCCCGGAAAGTAGTTGTTTGTTGCTCTGATCGCTGTGGAAAGTCCCAGCTAGGCTCAACAGCTCCACTACATCGGCGAAAACGTTGTGCACCATCACGCGTACCTTTAGGAAAGTCCTCGCTGAGCCTGTCCTGTCACCACTGTAAATTGGAAGGTGGACTGAGGCGCAAGAAGGCATTCAGGTGTCACAGTAGTTACCTGGTCCACATGTACTGGTGCCACTTGAGGGAACGACATCGATGCTCCCGGTGTGGGTTGGGGTTTAGGCATGGCTACCAGTGTTATCTTCACTCGAAAAAACAGCACAGCTAGCCAAGGCCTTTCTACAGATGTCTTTAGGTTGTTGTTGTTGTTGTTTCCACCGTGATAGCAGGATTCACTGTTATCAATATTATCCTGAGCCTAGGTACCTGTGCGAAGCACCCAGTGAGTTTGTTTATCACACCGAGATTGTGAAGACAAAATATATTGTCCTGATGAAAGTAACTTGGTTAAATGGGAAGTTATTTTGCAGACCTCTTGTTGTGTCTTCAAGCTAAATGTGCGCTGACCTTGTTTTCCTGACATATGTGTGGTTGCCCCACAATAGTGTGTGGCGCTTTGAACTATAGCTTTAGTTCAAAGCTGGCTTCTTAAGCTGTGCTCATTGTACCCTTGGAAGCCATGGACTGTAAGGTAAACATGGGCTTTACTTGCAGCATAATTGCAGACCATATGTGTTCATGTAGCACGTGAATATTTCCTGCGAGAATTTCATTTCTTTAACATATGACATCTTGCATGGATTAATATTGCCAAGCCAGCTTTGCTTGATGTTTTGGACTCCACTGTTCAGCGTGCAGTGCCCAAGTTACCTTTATCAGTACATATTCTTTGAGGACAATTCTAGTTGCAGAGCTCTAGCATTTACTTTGTTATTTACATTTGAAGTCATTTGTGACAAATTTGTTTTTATTAGCACTTTTTATAGGCAAGGTTACCATAAGGTTGTGTGCAATTTTCCTTACAAGAAACGTGCTGTGGTAGAGAAAATACTAGGTTGTTATTACCAGATGTTGCTCTCATTCATAGATTTATAGATGCTAAAACAGTGATATGTCATATGCTTTCTCAGCTGTACACAAACTGCCATTGTACCAATTACTGAGGATTGTCCAAACACAAAACATTCTTGAACACCATGCTCATGTACAAATTGTTAAAATTTAGCTGGAAGGAAGGGGGGTGAGAGTGCAATTTATTCTTGCTATCTATATGTACAGACAGGGCATATATATGTATATATACACACAAGTTTGTGCGTTACACTGTTTCTGAGTAATATTTAAAGCTATTTGTCATAACAAACTGCCTTTTTTTGGCATTGAGTATCTGAAACTTCTTCTATCAAGGTAGCCCATTGGTGACATTCCATTTTATTGCCGAGTAATCTCCTGGATAACCTGTTCTGTTGTCAGAAAAAAAAAATTATAGTCTTAAAAAAACAAGGGATTTCCATGTAGCTGGGTAATTTTCTCAAATAAAACTGAATATTAAGTAGCATTATGTTTCACCATAGGATATACCATGTGGCTTTGTGGTGCTACAAGTTTCGTTGGTTTGCATGGTAGAAGAGCGGCATATTGGTGAGCTGGGATGGACAGTTTAGTTCATAATAAGGTGTTTTGTGCATTCTGTGATTATGGGTGATTGAAATAAATTTTATATTGATGAAACATACTGTGCTGGGCATCCTACCTCACATATGTGATATGGTAAATCAGCTGTTGCATAATGTTTGCTGATAATAATATAGAGTTATCTTTATTAAGTTTCAGATTGAAAGCATTTGTGTTTTAATGCTAAGGGTTTCTACTGTTCACTCTGAGTTGCTTGACTATCATGGTACCAGTTTTCATATTCCATCTTCTTGGTGCTTGATGATGTAATGCCTAGAGGGCATGCTAAGTCCAGGGTACATTAACACTATGTAGGCTGTAGAGTTCAAATACTTGTCCTTTGATATTTGAACCAGAATAGTCTTTATCAGGAGGCTTGAAAGGATGTTATACTCAAGATAGCAGATGCCACTAAATAGATTATCTTAATATCAGTCCTGCGGCATCGGAATTTTGAATTAATGGACATTTTAATTTTTAAATCAATGGAATAAAGCTGTGGCAAAGGGTAAAATTTTGTATTTTCATTTTAGATGCACTTTGCTTTACATTTAGTCGGAGTACATTATTGCTTACTTGACTTAGGCACATATACATGTACATGGAACTTTCCTGGACTTGTACAACACACATATTTAACAAAGAAGCTTTGGTGGCACAGAAATTGAGTGCTCTTTGAGTGACAAGTGGAGATTTTGCCGAGTGTTCATTTACAGAAAGGACTTCAGGTTTATAATATTCAACTTCTTACACCTTGCTTTCTTCTATCACTGAAGTTTCAGCATTCACCTTACTTTTGTCCTAACTTTTTTTTTGAGTGTGTGAATTGGAGTTTTCCTTTAGGTTGGCAATCAGATTGCTTAGCCTTAGGTAGCTGTGCTGTTTTTACGAGCTTTCTAGGTGCTGTATTCGAAATGTTTTTGTTGGGGCAAACCATGGGGCTTTCAAATACTCTGTTGTAAAACCATCTTGGGAGCAAACTTGTAAGTTTCCCTAGCACAGCCGAAAAAAAAACATTCATTCATGCATTAGCTGTGCCATATAAGACTGTTTTTTGCTCTACTTAAATACTTTCTGGGATATACTTTATATGGCATGGACACAGTGGCTATTGTTATGAATTGCAGACTGACGCCGTAATCTCCATGTCACCATTCCACAAAGGTGTGTTTTGATATAGTTTCATTACTGAACTGTTAAGCATGCTTTTATGCTAAAGGTGTATGTGAGTGTGTGTCCAGGTGTGTGCACGCGTGTGTGTGTTTTTAATGAGAGATGCTATGTGTATGGTCCGTTGCACAGCTGGGAAAAACATCTGAAAAGGTGGCACCAGTACATGTTGTATACATGGTATAAGAGGAATTGGCCATTGCCTCTAAGTGGTGAAAGGGCCAACAAAATTTGTGAGATACTGAATATGTGACTTAGTTTAGGCTGTGTAGGGAAAAGTGTGCACTCGTTTTAGAATTACGTATCAGCTTATTGCTCAAATTTTAATCAAAAGATATCATTTTGGTGTGCCGAATTCTTGAAGCTGGATGTGTAGGTAAGCTATTAAAAATTTCGAACATGCTGGTTACAGAGTAGCTTTCATACAATGGGTTTTCATGAATGTCTGTTGTAAGTTGGATGCAGAAGTTTTGAAAAATCAATCATGAGTAAAGATAAGACATTCTATTAAAATATTGCTGTTTACCTTGTGGATCTACTGATACAGTCGTGTGATGTCAGTGCTGTGTACATTGTCTAACTGTAGCTTCATTTATTGACATGGACATTCTTTTCGAGAATTTTAAAGGCTTTCTGGCAGCGTGTATGAATTAACTTTGTGAGACCCCCCCCTTTTTTTATTTGATTCTGCATTGATTCAGTGACCAGTTGGCTATAGCATTATTCAACGTGTTGTACCACATATATTAAGTACCTTATTTTTAGTTAAGCTCGCTTGTTGTAATAAATAATTTGATAATTGGCTTTGTCTGTTAGTTCTCATTAATATTGTGTATAACAAAGAAAATGAGCCCTTGAAATTAACACTTCTTTCCTTCATTGATAATGCCATGTCATTTCGTAGGACATAAGAACTTAGTTTTATTGACTTTAAGAAAGCAAGATTTGTGCTGTTTGCAGCCCTGAATCAGCCTGACTTTCCAATTAAACAGTGTCTTTTAACTTTTACCTAGTTGCGCATACACTGCCCTGCATTCTCATTTCACTGTGACCTGTTGATTTGCTGGACAGTCTGTCAAAACTTCTGAAAGACTTGGATGATGCCAACATGAAACGTTGAACTGGCAAGGATATTATGAATGTTGAGCTAAACGGCAGCATGCATTGCACAGTGGTGACATGCATTGTGTAAGTGCACAATTTATTTGGGTGAAGAAAATTTTCTTTCAAAAACTTCTTTTATTGTGTGTTGGCACTTTGGCTACAAGCATACATTTTGTGCAAAATACAGCAGCTCTGCGTTGTGACAGGCATATTGCTAATTCAGTGGTAGTCAATTTAATTGCAGAGTAGCAGTTTTGGGCTCAATGTATAGTGGTCTCATTTGGTGGTGCTGTTTTTCATGCATAATATGAACTATTTCTTGGCCTGTATTTTTATAGGCTGTGCTTGAATTTATTGCACACCCTGGTTTGCAGCCTTTGCTCAAGCAAATACCATACACTTGTACATATGTCTATGTATACGTTGGACAAATTGCTGTGACACCTGAATACCTAAATACCGGAACCATGTGGCATTCATCTTCCAATGAGCGAGCCACTGTAACTCTTCTTGTGGTGTTTTGATTACTGCTTCAAAATGTGCATGCAACAATCATACTTGTATGTCAAAAAATTGCGTAGCGTCCATAGTCTGTAGAAAAGTCTCATTTCTCACAATATTCTTTGTTGTTTACTCTCATCAGCATAACGCACGCGTGTACTTGGTTGTTGCGAGATCTGTAAGGTTCTCTGTGCTGTCAGCCTCGATTGTTTTTCATTTTGCTCCACACTCCTCATTTTACTCAGCATTGGATTTATGGTTGTGTATGATCCATCATACCAGTGTTTTCTATTTCCAAAACTCTGTTTCACACATTTCAGATGGAGTCAAATAAAAAAAATGCTTGGTTTTGTTTTTTCTTATGAGAGCTGTTCAGCTGTGCACCATATTCTTCATACCTGGCTAATTTTGTGTGTCACTTTTATGTGCTCAAGCATCACCCACTTTCAGAATAGCATGGAGTGTACAGATGTCCATGTAAAGGCAGCTGCTTTTGCTCAGTGTTTTTTTTTTTCCCAGAAAGGGCTGTTTCTCAAACCGCTTGTTATCTTGAGCTGATCACGTGACGTAATATTTGCTTTTTGTCCCCATGCCGAAAATTTGTTGTTCTGTGCCATAAGCATTGTAAACAGTAGAGTTGGAGATCCTCATTGAAAACAAGCAACAGTGGAAGGGTTTATTTTAGACATTTCGATCAGAGTCCAGCCTCCATCAGGAAATTCTGATAGAGACCAGACTTCATCCCTGATGAATGCTAATATATATATATATATATATATATATATATATATATATATATATATATATATATACACGCAGTAAAACATCGTTAATTCAAAGCCTCTGGGACTGTGAAAATCCTTGAATTAAGCACGCTTTCGAATTAACAAAACATACAAAAACGGGATGCAAGGAACTTTGAATTGTTGAAAGTAATCAGAATCGAGGAAGGAAAATTTTTAGGGCTCACTTCTTTGTGTGACACAACCATAATGAAAACCAGCAGATAATGAAGCCAAGGAAGGTATGGGGGACGTCACAATACACTTTAAGCAGTACAATAAACGTTCCCTGTACCTCTCTTGGCTTCATTATCTGCTGGTTTCCATTAAAGTTGTGTGAAAGTAGTCAGAGGTGGTCGTTTGCTGTGCCTGCTAGTTTGCGGCTCCAAGGGTTATGTTTTCCAGCAATACCCGGTCCCAATTTTGCCGCATACGCGGGGAAATGGGGGTCCTCGCTGCTGCTAGCGCAAAAAAAAAAAGCCACTTTCACCGCAAGGGCGAAGCAATGAATGCGATAGCAACAAATTGTAGTGTTATACTAAGTGAGGCTCGCAGCTAACTTTTTCCGATCTCGCGTAACTACAAGAAAATTGGAAAGTGCGTCGGTGTTGATATTGCGCTATCTGCTCCATTAAAGCTGTCGAGCTTGTGCACTAGAGTAAACACAGGAGTGCGCAAGCCACGTGTGTGCATTAAGAAGCACTGTGAACCGCTTGTGTCTTGTGTAGAAGGTGTCGTCTATTCTATTCTGCTCACATGTGGCAAAGAGTATGTAGGTGGAATGTCGAAATAAGCGAGTTCAAATTAATGAGGTTCTAATGTATATATATTTGCAATCTATGAAGTGGTCCATGATCTGGTAAGCCCCGAACTTCCTAATTTTATCCAAAGCAGTGTATAGATTCGTCATGTTAAAGTGGTAAACTTGCACAGACACTGAATGTAGCTGAAGTCAGAAGCTAAGAATACTGCAGCAACTACATTGAAGGCTTGAGATGTACGTGTAGGTCAACCACCTTTGCTTTTTTTCTTCTGTATATTCTATGTGTTTTCGTATTTACCTGTTGGCACGTCAAATCACTGTCATTTTGTGTATGCACTTGTTTGATATGTGCTACCACCAGAAGCTGGCAACCTAACAAGTTTGCGACCTTCTGACCTCACAGAGTCCACCTCAACCTCAATTTAACCTTAACCTCACAAAATGAGGTGAGGTTGGCTAGTAAAAAAAAAAAGATAAATACATAAGGCTTCGTTAGTGAGGTCAACTGTGATGTTGACCACATCTTCATGGTGCATGAGTTTGAGGTTTAGTGAGGTGAAATTCTCTTGAGAGTATGGTGCCAGGTTGAAGCTTTCTAAACCTGCTGCACTTCGGTGCAAGCATAATTTTGCACACCAGCACTTTTTAAAGGAATATGAAAAGCAATATTGTGCTTGGTATGATGTGCTGGTGCTTTGCTCTTGAACCTAGCTGTACAAAAAGTGGGAAGAAACACGGGGCATGCATGAAACAACCTACTCCCTAAACAATTTCTGCAACATTCTTGAGCCAGGTTGCATTCTTCGAATGATCTTTTATGTGACAACTTGCCTTGCAACCGAATGAATCCAATAGACAATTGAGCCAGGAAAAGCATAGGGGAGTGTCTAAGTGTTATAGGGCATAGGGAACGCATGATTCGAAGGTTGTGGGTTCGGATCCCAACCACGGAAAGGGCGATTTTTCATCTACTTTAATTAATTTCAATTCATGTCAAAATTACTAAACTTCAGTTAAATGCAGCAATTAACGTCACCTACGCTTTCCCTGGTCCAATTGTCTGTTGGATTCATTTGGTTGCTTATAAGAAAGAAATGAGCTCCTCGAAAAAGTACCCTAACTTGCCTCGCATGTGTTTGCTTCGTTGTACTGTTTTTCTGGACTAACCCTTTAGCACTTTCACTTCCCTGTTGCTAGTGTGCCAAAGCGAAAGTGTCACTTGCTCACAGATTGCTCTCCTTCGTTTTCTTTCGGACTGACTGTTGGCTGAACTGGTCTTGCATTTAAGCTCTAATTTAGTGCAAGGTGATGGACAGATGCAAGCGTACAACAAACAACGTAAACCTAGTGAGATGTGTCCACCACCTTGTGACGTGTTAACGTGGTTAGAATTGATGAAGCAACGGACAGTGAAGCTATGGAAGGCAAAAGGGACATTACTTGTAGCTTTTAACTGTAGTGTAGCAATTATGACATAAAGGGAAAGTAATTAAAGTGGACGAAAAAACAACTTGTCGTCGGTAGGGACCAAACCTCCAAGCGTCGGGTAACACGTCTGATGCTCTACCAATTGAGCTATGACAGCGGCCGTTTCCCCGTCCACTTTATTGGGAGATCCATTGTAGCTCAATTGGTAGAGCATTGGACACGTTATCCAAGGGTTGTAGTTTTGGTCCCTACCGACGACAAGTTGTTTATTTTTATTGCGATAGCAATTATATGGACAGTCTCGGCTGGTTTTTGCCGTCGCCGCCGTCATGCTGCGTATATGTATAGGTATGTATATATATATATATATACAAAAGTCCCAATGAAAAATTCCAAAAAAAAAGCATCCGAAGCGCGGAATCGAACCAGCGCCTTCTCGATCCGCAGTGCGTGGCTCTAACCACTATGCCACGAAGCGCAGACCGCACGTGGCTAACGGCGAGCGTTATATACACACCCTTTACCGCAGTACTCGGAGACTGCAGGCGCTTGTAAACTTTTCTTCATTACCAGCGAGACAGCGCTAGGAGCGCAACGGGCGCACTTAAAGGGACACTAAAGAGCAAAACAATTTTTCTCGCGTTAGTAAAGTAGTCTTCCACGGTACCGAAAACACCACGCTTTCTACGTGAGGACGCTTAATAAGCGAGAAAACGCGCAAAAAGAAAATGCAGGTGACGACACCACCTTGGAATTCCCGCACCATTTGCCGTGACGTCACATTTTTGACGGCGCCTGCTTGGGCCTACGTAGTTCCTAATCGGTTAAATCGAAGTACATTGTCCTCTGAAGGGGCCAGAGACTTGACATAACGAGTTTGTGGAAATTTCGTCGAGCCAGTGGCGCCGAAATACGTTAAATGCTCTTTGAAGTCTTTTACGTCACGAATTACAAAGTTCGGCGCGAAATCTAAAAATGAAACTTTGAACTTCGTTTTCTCCTCTAATAATAAACCTATGGTGGTGAAATAAACTACACAAGAGTTCTCAGAGCACACTTTATCAATCTAAACCAATTCATTGTTTCTCTTTAGTGTCCCTTTGAAGGCGTCGGCCAGCTCGCCCCGCTCCTGCGAACGCCGTTTCTCTTCGCCCTACATGGCGTGCTCGCATTCGTGCGCTTATCCGAGGAAAGAAGCGGGCGGGGGGAGGGGATGGAGCGGAGGCTTGTCTGCCTTATGCTTTCCCCGCGATGTCCGCGCTGAAGCCACAGAGCGTACGGTCACTTCGCTCGCTGCAGCGGCCGCGTTTGCGAAAGGAGCGCGCTGTTCAAACAGAAATAAGTAACAACTGTGACAGTTAGTTCGCGCTCGTCCTGTGTGTACCTGTTCGTTCGTTTCGTGTGTCCTGCTTTATGTGTGAGCAGTGCGCTTCACGTGTCAAGCTGTGACGCATGATAGTTCGCGCTCGTCCTGTGTGTGTTCTTTTCGTGCGTTCTATGTGCTTGAGCAAACGCGCTGGAAACTTCGAGCTGGTTTCCGTTCTTCGCGTTACATTCTAATTTGTTGCTATCGCATTCATTACTTCGCCGTTGGGGCGAAACTGTGACTTTTTTGTTCACTTCGATTTCTTCCGAGTTATGTTGTAATTACTACCAATACAGATAAACTATTAATAATGTCCCCTGTGTTTCCTTGGCTTCATTAAGTAGTGCCTAACAAAGAAATGACGCCTTGATCCATACCCCTACTGTCAATCTTTCATAGTTGCAATTGCTTTCCTTCCTCTATACAATATGCAAAAAAAAAAAAAGAAAAAGAAGAGCCTTCGGTTTCTGTAAGCAGTGTTCCCGTTTGTAACATTTCTCATCTTTGTTAAAAAACCTTGACACACCTTTTCTTTTTACCTGAGCAACACGCAATGCCTTCAAAGAATACAGTAAAAAAGAAAAAAAAAGATTTTAGAGAACGATCTAATATTAGGAGGTATGAGAGCAATCTTTGCTTTCTTCATTTCCGTTCAATGCATTAATTACTTCCTTCAGCTGGGGTGGCATGGGTATCAATGCTGTACCTGTGTTTCCCTTTATTTTCCTTCTTTTCATAGTGCCCTAATAGTAGCAACATTTCGTGGTTGACGGCTGACAGAGGATTACTGAGAGCGGCATAGAAACAGTGAGAGAAGGCGCGGGACATGTTAAGAAGTCTCATAGAAAACCTGGAAAGACATGTAAGCTTATGGTAGGAAGAACATTTGTTCATGAGTGATCAATTGTAAGCAATCGCGAAATGGCTCGAAAACCGCAGGAAGGACAGAGAGACCAGTTATACAACATATTGGTTTTCCCACATGCATGCAGCATGATATTTTTCTTGTATTCTCATGGCAGCATCTTCTACAGGTAAGAAATGTGTAATCATAGGCGTGCGCAGGGTTCCCCTTTAGGGGGGTCGAAGGTTCGTTGCAGCGCCCCTCTCCCAATTATGTCACTGTATGGCGCTGACATTGTGCACCCCCCCCCCCCCGAGTCGCAGCGCCCCCCCTCCTATTATGTCAATGTAGGGGCTGACTTTGCGCCCCCCCCCCCCCCCCGTGCGCACGCCTACGTGTGTATTATAATGTGTTTAAAGGCTGTTTCAGTGCCACTATGCTGGCCTCTACTTCCAGTCACTGTATGTTACACTGGCTAGTTCCAACAGTCTTAAATGTTTTCTTCCAAACTTGGGAGCCAGAGGGAGAGTGCTAGGTAATTAAGATATGCTGGCCAGTGGCATTGCTGGAATTGTAGCAATGGAAAAAATGGATAACCTCTGTATCATACTAAGAACAAGGCAGTCATTCTGTTCCTTTCAATGTTCACTTCAGAGCTTTCCCCGCACCCCCTCCCTGTTAAACGTGTACATTTGGGGGGGGGGGGGGGGGTGCAACGAATGCACATTCGTGCAGCAGTATATATTGTCTGAAAAATTGCAGAAATTTATTTAACAGCTGAACCTTGTTTTCAAAAAAGATAAACGGTGAAGAGCATGAATTATCTTTGAAATAATAAACGTAATGCACGCTTTCCTGTGCACTGCATAGCCTAGAGCGCTGCACGGGCTCGGGCCTACCCGAAAACCCGAGCCTGGCCCGGCCCGTGGGGCGGGCCGGGTTTGAAGTGGCGGGCGGTTCGGGCCGGGCTTCGACTTTGCTCAGTTCTTAAAGGTACACTAAATTGAAACATTGAATCTGTTTAGACTGATAAAGTGTACTCTTAGGACTCAAATATCATTCATTTCATCATCCTAAGTTTATGAATAGAGGAGGAAATCAAGGGCAAAGTTCCATTTTTAATTTCTACGCTGAAATCTCCGCTCGTGAGGCTACGGATTTCAAACTGGATTGTATTTTGGGGACATTAGCTCTACGAAATTTCCTGAAACTTGGTATGTTCATTTTTACCGGCTACGAAACTACGTAGGCCCCAGTAGACGCCGTCAGAATCTATGAAGTCACGGCGTCTGCTGCGCGAATTTCAAAGTGGCGTCGCCACCCGCATTTGCTTTTTGCGCGTTTTCGCGCTTACCAAGAGCCTTGTCGCGGCAAGCGGGGTGATTTTGGAATAATTTACTGATAATAGAAAAATCATTTTTCTCTTTCGTATCCCTTAAAGTTTGTTCCACATACGTTGTGCATACATATATGTATCACATTTGTATCATGAAAAAAAAAATGCGTTTTTTTTAATGCCGGGCAAGCTATTTGGAGAAGTTTTATGAAGGGCAAGTACTGAACCTCTTTTGCTTCTTGCATATGGAGCTACTCGATATATCTGAAACGGGCGAGCTAAAAGTAAATAGACCAGGCGCTATATAGTTAACATCTAGCTATCTTGTGCTTTGCATTCGTTATTATTTTATATCCCAATTGTTTTTTTGTAGTAGCAGTAATAAATGTAATATAATAAATTTATACCTACATTTAAATGTCAGCTAACGTTGCCATTTCAAATAAGACCTTTCCTATATCATAGTATATGGGTCATTTCTGAAGGATATTTGGCGGCAGGATTCCAACAACATATCGGTATACCTATCTCCAAAATGACTAAAATCTGGATGCCGTTTCTGAATTATAGAGTTTTGTGTCACGGTTTTGAATCAGCACATGCTGGTCGCATGGGGTGCCTTACGAAAAAGATTCTTGAAAGCTGTGATGCCTGTGTAGCATAAGAACGCACTTTTGAACAAAATAAAAAATGGGTCGAATACAGTCATGTGCGGGCCGCGTGTTTGAGACCCCAGCGCTATATAATGCGAGAGCTGCATGATACTGCCGCAACAGCGTTGGAATGTGCAGGAATGGCGTGGGTCCATTAAACAAGGCGTGAGAGAAAGTATATTCACTTGACGAGATATCTGGCTTGAAAAAATTACACCATCTCCCGCTAAAGGGAACCATGTGGGGATGCGAAGCAGCGCTGGGTGTTCACTTGTGTTTCCATTGTTGTTCCATTTGTGTGTGGAGTTGTGTATATGTTATGTACCGCTTACGCATGCGCAGTGGGGAGCGGACGCGTGAGGGAAAGACGGACACAGCCCCGAGCAAAAGCTGCTTCACAACGAAAAAGTCCATTACGAATTCCATGCAGGGTGATGTCCCTTTACCTCGAGCCATATGTATGCAATGAGTAAGCGACGAGTAGCTTATTCACGCTTTTATTACCAAACTAGAACAAACCCTAAAAATAGTTCGAAATGGCTTCGTCCACCTCCTGCCAGTCCTACCCGCGTCGTCCAATGAAAACCTTCTACCAGTACAACATCGTTAGGAAGGCACACATCATTATATTATGAAAAAATGGGCACGGCGCAAACTGTGCATAACACACTGCTGAAAACTGCTAGGAGAAGCCCTCAAAGAGGAGTTTTATAGATGAAATTCAAGAGTGGGACCACGTTGGAGAACGAGAGAAATGAAGAGATGAGTTGGACAGCTATGTTCATTCCGCAGAGGTCCCCAAAGACATCTTAACTTTGCTCCAGTGGTGGAAGTTAAGAACAACGACTGCCGATGCCTTCACAATTCGCATGTCAAATGTACGCCCCTTGGGCTAGCACAAGCAGTGCGAGAAATTTTAGCGCGGTAGGATATGTTATGCAACAGCGCGTGGCGTGCTTAAAGCCTAAATCTCTTGATAATTTGATTTTTTGCACATTGACATGTGAAGAAATAAACTATAAAATATGACACAAAAAGCTTATAGACCGTGTATAGTAGCAGTGGTGTGATATATGAAAAGAATGCTATGACAAATAGATTTTTTTTATTCCGTTCGGCTGCTTATACGTATTTCTAAAAGTACACGTGGTGCACACGGCTTGTTATAATTTATTTCTAGGTTAATGTATTTACAACAAGGTAATAAATTTGGCTTTCTTCCTCTATTTCTCTTGCTGTGGCAAGGTGTTACTATGCTGAAGGCAGGTGCTACATATCCAGAAGGGTGCACGACTGGTTTTCTCGTTAGAGCATGTTTAAATTTCAATAGAGAGCGCAATAAAAAAATGAAGTGAAGATAGCGTTCTTTTCTCTGTCTCCTCTGTTTTTATTGCGCTCCCTATCGTAGCTGAACTGCTGCAAATCACTATCCTTGCTACATTATCTGCTACGAAACGCTGTTGATGATGCCCATTCTATTTGCAGCAAAAATAGGCACAGTATACCTCTGCCCAGGGGCGGATCCAGGCGCTTGCTTTGGGGGGGGGCGGTTGGTTGTTGGGGGGGGGGGGGAGAGGGGGGAGGGGGGCGTTGCCCAACTTTAAAACTTCACGTTAGTAACCAAATGCTCATTATTTTTGTTCTCAGTTGCATTGCTCAGTGCCATTTGATTATCTAAAATTTCGCATATTTCCGCTAAACATTGGGGAACACGTATCAGTGTTGTTGGTAAGAGGAGGGTGAAAGAGGGAAGGACAGGCCACCTGCTCGATAAATGAGTATTCCCACAACGGCGAGCTCTAGTATTCCTTGAACGTAGTTTCGGAGTAAGCCTCCCTTTGTTACCCCGCCCCCTCCTCCCCATTGCCTTTTTTTCTGGCCGGTCGTGTTGCCAGAAAATGCCCTTTCTATCTCCGCAGCCTAAGGACGGTCAAACGGAGCTTTCGGAGTCGCGCTCGATTATACCCCGCGCACGTGCTCTCGGAGGCTTGCTCGGTACTTCGGCGAATATAATTCACAGCACCACTGCCTGCCTTCCTTCTTTTTTTTTTTTTTTGGACCAGCCGCTGAAGGTTGACTAAAAGGTAACTTGTTCTGCACGCTTTGTGGGACCACGGCCGGGCTAGACTGCACGTGCGCGCTCAAGCGCGCACGTGCAGTCTAGCCCGGCCGTGGTGGGACGAAAGATGCCAGTTTGAATGACACAGAACAGACTCCTGTCTCTGAGAAAAAGATGGGAGAATTTGAAGACCCCTCGCTTTGCTGAAGAGCTGATGGCCCTGGGAGTGGGGAGGAAACTTTAGCTCGCTTCCATAAAGGCAGCAGTTGCTTTAGCAAAATAGTTGAGGCTTGTGCTCGTCGGTGCCTATTTGAAAGATGCAGGACGCAGAAGAAATCTTTTCTAGAAAGCCTGTTTCGCTCTTAACAAAAGCGCTGGGCTGTGTGAGGGGTGCTTCCCTAGTCTCGGATTGGGATGGACACAGCGACCACCTGAAAAATCTACGTTCTGAAAAATGGCCTTCGGTGAGGTGAAAAGCGGGGGGGGGGGGTGGTTTGGCTTATAGCTTTGGGGGGGGGCGATCGCCCAATCGCCCCCCCCCCCCCCTGGATCCGCCACTGCCTCTGCCGAACGAACATGCATTGCACTCAGTACGTCTGCGCAACTGTTCCACCGTGAGCACCTTTTTACAAGAAATTACCGTAGGTTAAGGTATAATTGTTAGCGAAACATGCGCCAGCAAAGGCTAGAGATTTGCCACTTAAAGCACTACGCTGTTGATTCCATGTTTGGACAACACCACCTAGATTACTGGTTCGGGCCCCTGTCGGGCTCAATCTGCGGTCAGGCCGGGCCGGGTAGGCGAAATTTTTTCTCGGGCTTGGGCCGGGCCCGGGTCTTGCTTTTGAGTGACCGGGCCGGGTTCGGGCGGGTAAACATGAATGAGTTCCGGGCCCGGGCCGAGCCCGGTCCGAGAATCACGGCTCGTGAAGTGCTCTATATAGCATAGCCTGCATGGCGTCAGCCACTGCTACTAGAGAGTGCAATACTGTGCAGTAGAAGTGAGTTGTTAGCACGTGAGTTGTTGGAGGCTTTCAACACTAAAAACAAGTGACACAATTTGCATAAGTGGCACATTTGTTTACCCTTTTGAAAATGGGATCGAGCTGTGCAATACGTGACTAATTTTTCTGATGACACATACCAGGGCTGTAGCCGGGGGGTGGGGGGGTGGGTTGGGGGGTTCAACACCCCCCCCCCCCCCGAAATTTTTCAGTTTTGCTCGCGTATATATACACGCGCACATACAAACGCACGCACGAACATACATAAAGTATGGTTGAACCCCCCCCCCCACCCTCCCCACCCCCTGAAAAAAATTTCTGGCTACGCCCCTGACACATACGGCAGCTCGCATGTGTGTATTTGTTGTACTTTCTTGGCTCTGCAGGTTAGAATAAGCAGTTGAAGTTTAGCATCCTACCTTTTGCTTCCTACTCCTTTCGAAAGTATTTGTTTTAGGGGTGTGCGAATATTCGAAAGTTTCGAATATTCGTCGAATATTACATTCGATATATTCGTATTCGATTCGAAAATCGTGTATTCGAAAAGTTTCGAATATTCGATAACTTCGAATATTCGAAAAATTCGAATATGCGATTCGATTATCATGCATAAAATGACTCGTCTTCCACATTTCTGCTGCGTTCGTATCGCAAAAAACGTTGCCGAGAGGAGCGATAAACATCGTAAGTACACGGAGGCACGATATCTGCCTACGACGAGCTCCCCAATACGTATGATTGATTGCTGGTGCATCTCCGACGTGCAGCGCTGTTGGCGATCATGTAACCGTACATTTTCAATATTATGCGGCCATAACGTGCCGCACTACCTATGCGGGACAACTTCTGAAGAAAGACAGTGACCCACAGGACTGGTGGCGGACTGTAGGCACCTTCAGATACCCCACTCTGGCAAAGCTTTGCCCGATGTAACTGTTCCAGCGAGCGTGCCTTTTCAGTGGCAGGGGGGGGGGGGGGGGAGGTTGTCTCTGTTACAAGGGAGCGCCTGCTGCCTGATCATGTGGAGCAACTCATATTTCTTCATGATAACATGTAGTCATTACTTTCATTGTGCCGTGGTATTTGCTTGTGTTGTGATGTGCATTGTGCATTCGAAAAATTTGATATTCGCACACCCATAATTTGTTTTTCTTCGTGCAACCATGTATTTCTTAGAGAGCATAGATTTCTTGTTTTATTGCTAGCCCTCTATTTCGAAATAGTGTTCTCATACGTGGCACAACTGTTTGCTTCGAGTCATGCTGAAAACAAAAGAAAACGTGATGACTCTGAGGGTTCAGCCTCTTTGACAGAAATTATTTCAGCCTCTTCGGATGTGAATTATTTTGAACTGACCTCGGATGACAGTGTGCAGCTCATTAGTGCGCAGTGAAGCACATACCTCTGCACATCTTTGTTGCAGTGTAAAATATAGTGTAAAATAAAGTCTGGAGCACTTTAGGGGGCCGATCGTATGCTGTCGTCGTAGCTTGGCATAGTGCAGGCAAAGCATAGCCATGTGATTGTTTGTTTGTTTGTTCGTCGCCTTAAGGAGACTGGCGCTTAGCGCTCGCTCGCGCCAAGGAGAAGTCTTCTTCGTGTCTTCTTCCTCGTCGTAGCATGGCGTAGTGCAGGCAAAGCATAGCCATTTGAGCGCGCGCTCGCGCCAAAGAGAAGTCTTCTTCTGCTTGTTCTTGGAGTGCAGGCAAAACCACGTATAAAAATTGAAAAAGAGCAAGCAAGCGAGAAATACAGAGAAAAATAAATGCAAGAATAGGAAGAAAAATAGAAATACAAAGAAAAAAAAACCGAAAAAAATCTGGAAAGGAGAACAAGAGAGTAGGAAAGAAAGTGAAAAACCTAAGAGAAACAAAGAAGGCTGCCCAGCTCCGCACTTCCTTCAGGCTTGGCCGCACTAGTGCAAAGGTGCGTTAGTTTTTTTTAAATGACAATCTTCACCTTGACAAAATTTTCACGCTGAAATCAGAAGAAAACACGGTTACTGTGAGATATCGGCCTCTTCGAGTGCAAATGATTATAAACTGACCTCAGACAACAGTGGGTGGCATTGAAACCTGGTACCTTCGTTGCATTGTAGCAAATGTATTTTTCTCTAGGAAACTTCACCTTTCTGACAAAAATGTCACATATTATTGCTTTATACACGAACTTGTGGTTGTGATGGTAACAAATGCAGCAGCCAAAGCGGTAGACTGAACTCTTTATTGGGCAAATCTGTGCCCGGAAAGAACAAAGCACTCACGCTACAGTGACAGGGGGATGTGTGGTCGTTGGCCATGGAGAATTAAATCTACAGATCTAATGTGGCTGTTTTTATACATCTGTCACAGTACACTCCAGCACAATTGCCAGTGGTCTCATGCGTTTGAAAATGTACTCCACTGTTCACGTCATGGACACCAACTGATTAGAGCACACAAAAACAATCAACAATTTTCTGATACATTCAGCCGTGGCTTGCGCCAAGCGATAGCGCGTGTATCAGCTTTAAGGGGGCCCTGCAACACATTTTTGAGCATGGTCAGAAAGCTCTGCCGATTGGTAGTCGAGGCTCCTGAGAGCATGTGAGCCAAACATTATAGCGCAGCATGCGGCCTGGTGTTCGCTCTTCTCTCGACAAATGATGCCATAAACCCAAAGTCCACAGCCATTGGCTGATGAAGTATACCAGGGGTATCGCCAGGACCACCGTGGACATTATTTCGAGGGGATGGATGGAGGTAACCCCTATCAGTGCCTCCTCTATAAACTGCCCCTGTATATGTATGTGCACATGTGTAATATAGACATATCAAAAGTGACAAATATTGGGAAAGAGTTAGAATCTGTTTTATATTGCATGTATGATGTTGCTTTATTTTTCTCACCCTTCATTTGTGTGCCATTACGTTTGCACATGTATGGCAAGTTGGGTGGAATATTTCAGGTAGCAATGACAATTAGTTTCCTACCCATCTACAGTATTCTGATTAACTAGTAATTCGACGTGCATGCTGTTTCAAAAAAAAAAAAATGCAGTGAGGTTTGATAACCACACTAGCAGAGGAACTATATGTTGGGGGTTGAAAAGGGGCCAGCTGTTTTTACTCTGCGTAGTGCAGGACTCCGCCATCTTTCGAAGTCGTGGGCACAACCTTGAATGCTTGTTGGGTGCTGTAAACACCGACGTTACGCCATATCTCGCTGCTACGTTCTTCAAGCCGTGGGACAACCTGTGAACATATGGGAGAACTGCAAGCTTCTTAGGGCCACTTTCCAACCTTTTGGGGATTCTTTCCGTACCTTTTATCGCTGGAATGAGTTTGTTGCAAACAGTGTTCAAAACATGGGTGGGATACCCAGCTGTCCCAAGACCCAGCTGTCCTGAAAGCTGTAACAGACCTCGTGCGCGCATGATCGGAGCAACGAAGATCTTAAGCAAAAAAATGCTATTGCATTTTTTATTACTTCCGAGTGGCTGGATGCTACACCTAGCAACGGTTTCTCGGCTCGCGGACTGTAACGCCAGCACACGTGTTCTGCTTTAAAGAGCAACTTGATGTCCAAAAAACTGTAGCGACTTGTGTTGTACAAATTCTATTGTGAACTTCAGCCCACAGGAATGTTCTCTAAAAATATTTAGTACATTAATGACGTTCTGGTTGAAATTATCCTTGTGTACGGGCATCAGATAGTCGTCGACATAACGAAAGATGTTATGCCGATGGCGGAGTCCTGCACTACGCAGAGTAAAAACAGCTGCCAGATAAAACACAGCCAGTGTTACTGGTCTTGCAAAATAGGAGTAGTGTACCAGATTCCTTTCAGCTGCGGCAGATCCTATGTTGGGCAATCTGGCAGGTCTATAAACACCAGGTTGAGGGACTCCACTTTACGTAGTTTAAGCACGAACACATCTGATGGATCAGTGCACTTCATAAAATGCGCCTGGAGGGTCTATATAATTGCTATTGCAAAAGTCACTCGGTCCCTTGCATAGCCATCGGGGCGGGATATTGCTATGGGGGGAGGGGGGAGCGCTGGTGTGGCTTGAGGGGGCAAGTGCCCCTTTTACATCCCCCTGCCGACGCCCATGGTCCCTTATGCCTTTGTCTAAGACGACTCGAAGGCAAAGCTTTCTGCACCCAACGTGGTTTTGCAATGCCTCTGGGATCGGCCCACCTTCAAGCGACGATGTAATGTGAAGACGTCATGGGTGATGTCAGCACCATGATGGTGATGATTTTTTACATCACTCGCGCTGACGCCGACGGTCACATTTTGCGTTTGATTAGGCATCTAAGGCTTTCGTCTTAATGAGAGCAATTTTCCTGCAGCATGAACTCTGCGTTATACAGGGGCGTAGCCAAGGGGGGGGGGGGGTTGGGGGGGTTCAAACCCCCCCCCCCGAAATTTTTCAGTTTTGCTTGCGTATATAGGCACGCACACATACAAACGCACGCACGAACATACATAAAGTATGGTTGAACCCCCCCCCCCCCCCCCCCCCCGAAAAAAATTTCTGGCTACGTCCCTGGCGTTATATCACTGTGTAAGACTAGATCTTTAAGTATTTTGAAGTGAAAGCAGGAACGATGGCAACCTTGAGCACGATTGCACTGACTCATCCTTCTGCACCAGATGTAGTGCATTCAATCCTTAGGTTGGTGAGATTCGTCATGACTACCGGGTACCGCACAGAAAACGTGACCAGTAGATGCGCGTGCGTTGAATTTCCCGCTGGATTGTCTCCCGTCGGTGGAACGCAGGAAAATGGCGTCATCTCTCGGTAGCTCATGAAGATACGCACGTTTGTTGATTTCGAAACGTGGCTAGACGCGATGAATTCTCGCCGAAGTCCGGATCACGTGACAATGTTATTCAGTTTGAAAATTCGAGCGCATCGTTGCATTTATATTGTCGTAAAGAAACGACAGAGAACACTTTGCTACGGTTTAAATTTGGCGCTATATTTAGTGGCGCTATCACACGCTCCCCCAATGTATTACTGGCTAACCATAAACGGGGTGCTCCAGCTAACTCTAGCCAGAGTTGAAATGTATGCCAGCGCGCTTTATGACGACGGGACCAAATGTATGTTTCTGATTATTGCGTGTAGTAAATCACGCTAGTTTTTGTGCTCGGTTTAGCTGCTCAATTAGGCAAGATTAATTAACTAACTGAAAAGCAACGAAGCTGGGCAAAAAATTCCGATTAGAAAGTTGTAGATCGCTTTGCACAACGTCTGATTGGACGGTTTCTAACTTTCTATCAGCAAAGTATTAGTGTTTTTCTGATTACTGCGGATGCCCGCGAAATACAAAAAATACCACGTAACATGCCCGCTAGCGCGCCGTAGTTGCAGTGCTCCCTATCCTTCCGCCTACAAACGATGTGTTTCCCTCGAGGCGGTTCATGACAGTGATATGCAGACGCAGCGGTTGTCGCTCGTGGTGCCGCAAGCAGCAGGTTCGTCATTGCAGAGCTAGCACCATTGTCACCGAATGCTATGGTCGTTTGCACGAGCCCCTGAGCGGAGCCCTCCGCTACGGCGTGCCTCATAATCATGTCGTGGTTTAGGCACGTTTAACCCCAGATATAAATGAAAAAGAACATACGGATGAATAACAACTCATGGTGTACTTAAGTTGCGGACGGTGGACCGGCCGGAACTAACAAGTTGTTTTGCTTGTTAATTGTGTGTACGTTCATTTTCCAACATTTCTCAGCCGGCTTCAATGAATTTCCCTTTGTGTATATACAGGGTGTTTCAGCTAAGAAGCGCCAAGTATAAAAAAAATTAAACATAGGCGCTACGCGTCTCCAGTTAGCGCAGTATTGTTCTGAGCCATATAGAGCACGCCAGAATATATTTTTCCAACCCTCCAAGCTCGGCAATTAACAAAGATTACTTAATTAACTTTTTAAATAGTAACTCTGGACTAAAATATCCAATACAAAAGTTGAAGCGCTTGTTCAGAAACATCGCATTTTTAAATCTATGCTAAATAACCCCCCTGCTTAACTTTTTTCCAGCCTTTTTTTAAAGCGCGCGAAATTAAAAAAAAAAAACAACAACGAAAATTCCGCGCTTCGGAAGCATTTTTCTAAATTATTTTTCTTTGGGGCCTTTATATATATATACATACTTATACATATACGGTGCATGACGGCGGCGACGGCGACGGCGACGGCAAAATCCAGCCGAGACTGTCCATATAATTGCTATCGCAAAAAACGCTGCCGCCTAACGCGCGGCGCTTTCAGTGCCCTCAAATTTAAGTTGAACGATTTATTTAAGGCTTCTCCGCGCACGATGGTCGATTGAGCAGGCCATCGGTGACTGCGATGGACGCTAAATGATGGTAGAGGCATACCGTCAAAAAAAAAAAAAAAATCTGCGTAAGAGCGGCCGCCACGTGTGAGCGAATCTTTTATCTCGGTCCTTCATCACGCTGCCACCCTCGCCCCTTCCAATGTGTTTCTTCATTGGTGCGAAAAGAAAAGAAAAAAAAAATGCCTACGCTGCATCAAATGCTGCCTCATGTGTCTCATGGGGTATTTGCTCAGTGACTGCCGCTTTTTCGTTGCAGAATTTTAAATGCGAAGCATTTCTTAGCGAACTTCTGCGACTTTGAGCGTATCTATCTATCTATCTATCTATCTATCTATCTATCTATCTATCTATCTATCTATCTATCTATCTATCTATCTATCTATCTATCTATCTATCTATCTATCTATCTATCTAGCCGCCTACAACTTTGTGCTCTCCTGGCCGTTTCGTTAATCGGACGTATACCAAAATTGGTGTGTCATAACATGGCCTTATCACGAACATAAATGACAGGTCATATCATGAAAATCATGACACGCATGTCATGAAGAGCATGATTTACACTCCACGGCCTTTGGGCTCTTGCGGCCGTTCCGTTAATCTCATATATACCAAAATTGGTACGGCGTGACAAGAGTTCATGACGAACATAATGACAGGTCCTAACATGCAAATCATGAAGCGCATGTCATGTGCAGCATGATTTACATGACATGGTCTCGGGGCGCTCGCGGCCGTTTAAATGAAGGGATACATACGAAAACTGGTATGACGAGACCTTTCTGTATGACGAACATAACTGACACGTGGTAACATGAAAATCATGACATGCAAGTCATCTACGACCTGATTTACATGCCACGCTCATCGCGCACTCGCGGCCGTTTCGCTAGATGATATACACCAAAATTGGTATTGTGCGATGTGACTTTATGAAGAACATGAATAACAGGTGGTAAGATGAAAACCATGACATGCATGTCATGTATGTCATGATTTACATGCCACGCTCATGGTGCATTCGCGTCCGTTTCGCTTGCGTGATATACACCAAAATTGGTGTTACGCGACACGACTGTATGACGAACGTAAGTGAGACGTGGTAACATAAAAATCATGACACGCAAGTCATGTACGACCTCATTTACATGCCACGCTCATGATGCGCTTGCGGCAGTTTCAGTAGATTGATATACACCAAAATTTGTATTGCGCGATGTGACTGTATGAAGAACGCGAATGACAGTTGGTAAGATTAAAAGCATGACATGCATGTCATGTATGTCATGGTTTAATTGCCACGCTCATGATGCATTCGCGGCCGCTTCGCTAGCTCGATGTACACCAAAATTGCTGTTGCGCGAAGCGACTGTACGACGACGGTAAATGAGACGTGGTAACATGAAAATCATGACATGCATGACATGCACGCCATGATTTACATGTCATGCTCATGACGCACTCGTGCCGTTTCGCTTGCTTGACACACCAAAATTGGTATTGCGCGACGCGACTGCATGACGAACGTAAATGAGAGGTGGTAACATGGAAATCATGACATGCAGGTTATGTATGTCATGATTTACATGCCGCGCTCATTGTGCATTCCCGGCCGTTTCGCTAGATTGGTATACACCAAAATTGGTATTGCGCGACACCACTGTATGACGAACGTAAATGAAAGGTGGTAACATGATAATCATGACGTGCATGAAATGTACGTCACGATTTACACGCCATGCTCTTGGCGCACTCGTGGCCGTTTCGCTAGATTGATATGTACCAAAATTGGTATTGCGCGATGTGACTATATGAAGAACATGAATAACAGGTGGTAACATGAAAACTATGACATGCATGCCATGTATGTCATGACTTACATGCCACGCTCATGGTGCATTCGCGGCCGTTTCGATAGCTTGATATAGACCAAAACTGGTATTGCGTGATGTGACTGTATGATGAACATTAGTGACAGGTGGTAACATGAAAAACCATAATATTCATGTCATGTATGGCATGATTTACATGCTCTACTCATGGTGCACTCGCGGCCAATTTGCTCCTTTGATATACACCAAAATTGGTATTGCGCGATGTGACTGTATGACGAACATAAATGAGAGGTCTTAACATGCGAATCATGTTATGCATGTCATGTACGGTATGATTTACATGCCACTGTCATGGTGCGCTTCCGGCCGTTTTGTTAACGTGATATACACCAAAATTGGTATGGCATGACACGAGTGCGTGATGCAGGTCATGCATTTATATACCAGAATATGCGTTTCATTGGCATGGTGTACACAAGATTGTGCATGCATGCGTGCATGGCAAACATGCCATATATGGTGGACTAGATGCCATGGCATGAATGATTTCATTTGGCTCAAAGACAAACAAGGCGATGTATGCAGCTCTTTGCTGGCTGCTTCGTATTACATCGATTCCCACAGTGCGTGGGATCTGCCGGATTTTTTTTAACAGCGAAGCTGTATAGGAAATCGTTCCTTGTTCCACGAACAAAAAAACTATCATAAACGGGTATGTGCCACAGAAATTGGGTAAATCCCACTACCCATCACTGGTTCACTAAAAATGAAGAAGGCAACATTTATCCCAACAAATGTGCAACAGAAATTGGGTAAATCCCACTACTCACCACTGGTGCACTAAAAATGAAGAAGGCAACAGTTAGCCCAACAATTGTGCAACAGAAATTGGGTAAATCCCACTACTCACCACTGGTGCACTAAAAATGAAGAAGGCAACAGTTAGCCCAACAAATCTGCCACAGAAAAAAATAAAACCAATATAAAACTAAAAGCAAACGTATTAAAAATGAGGTCATTATTTACATGTTCTTCCTGTTTTGCATTCAAAACATAATCGGAGCGTCTACCTTTCGACGAAATTGAGCAACACGCATATGCATGCCCACTCAGACTTTATGCATATACGTTGTCCTCTATTATTCTCTATTGTCGATATAATCCGCCAGCGGTAAATTAGAGCTTGAAGGTATAGTGACGCAGTTGTGATTTCTGACCTCCCTTTCCTGCTATGCACGTGGACGAGCTTTCTAATGTAGCTTGGAAGAAACCGTGTTAACTGTGAAGAAACCGTGTTATGGTGCCAGCGAACGCGCGCTTGAAAAAAATCACTGTCCCTTATGCATTTGCATAAGACGACTCGAAGGTCTTCTTTTTCTTCTCGGTCGATTAGATTAATTATCTTGTATTAACTTGATTGTATTATTAAGCGGCCTTCATGACCGGTTAAGCGAGCATGCGCAGAATTTAAAGAAAGTTGACGGTGCCCATCTTTCCTCCCACTGTAGAAAATGCATGTGTGAGCCGATATTTTGCCCAGATTCTAGGTAGAAGACGGAACAAAGCAGCCCGTGAACTCTAGGAGGCGTACCATATATATATATAGACCGTTGCATCGGGCCAGGAGGACCGGAGTGGCAACCAGCGCTTTCCTGCTTTCTGGCTTGTGCGCGACGGCGCGGAGTGTGCGTGCTGGTGCTTGTATGAGTGGCGTTTTCGAACAATTTTTGCGTGTTTTAGGTCGACCTGCGGGTTTTGTTCTCTTTTATTGCGATGTCAGCTAGCGAAAGGTCGACGGGAAAACCATTGTGCCGTTTTTGATTGTTCTAACAACTAGAAAAAAAGGAAAACTGCTGTCTGAATAAGTATGCAACGTGCATCACCAAACGCGAAGTGTTTGCGCTTGTGCGCACTCTTCAAGGTACATCGTTTGTGTTACGTTACAGGTTCTAAATCGGAATGCCCAGTGTTCCACGCAGTCAAACGTCGATCGAATATGGCCATATTTGCGAACAAACATAAGAGGTTAAGTACGGCCCTGTCCGGTTAAGCGAAAAAGATCTAAGTACCACTCGAGCAGCCACCTGAGGTGTTTTCGCTTCGTTTTATTATTATATTTTAATATGATGGTGTTTGGTCTAACAATTAGCTTCGTAGCTCGGCTCAACACGGTGATCGCTGCAGTTGATGTATACCGGTATTAGCACAGACGAGAAATCCCTCACTTCGCAGCGGGGTAACCGGCATCATACATTCAATTATTGCTCCGTACCAGCCTTGTAAAACGCGAACATTCAATGAACACACATCAAAGGGATGTGGCGAGATCTTTGTCGTGAGGTTGCAACTTCCGTAAAGACAGCGGGATGTATCGTATACGATGAGCGATATGAAAGCCGAATAGTAAAAAAAAAAAACAAAAAAAAGAATTCTGTCGCTCCGTGTGTAGAACAACTACCTCAGGAAGCCAAGTCTTTACGTGGTCAAGAACCGTGTCCGACAAGTCGTGTAATAATATACAACATGCATAGTTAATTCTCTTCTAAGCGCGATATAAAAACGACGTTGTTACGCTTGTCTAGTGTTCATTGAGCTGCCAATTTTGCTGCTTAGCTTTGCGAACGACAGCGAGAATTTCGTAAGAAGAGTTCATCTCGTATACGAAATTATAAAAAAAACAAAAAAAGAACGCGAATTACATCTGATGCCGATCAAAGGCTCGAGCCCGGGCGCGCTTCGTGCCTCACCGGCAGAATAAACTCTCTAACCATCTTCATCTTACCGCCGCCGAAATCCAATCAAATATCACGACTCTTAAAAGAAAAAAGAAAAAGAAGCGCGCCGACACGTCAACATCAGCATCGTTTTTATGTACCAGCACCTCCCTGTAAACAGGTCTAACTTCGTCCACACCGGTGGACAATAAACGAGCGAGTAATAAGCGGTCACTTCAAAGTTTAGAAACAAGACAGGCAACTATTCGTGAGCAACAAACAGATGCCGTGCCATGAAATGGAGACTGCGTGTTCACGCGCGACTGTATGTACGAGCGGTAGTCGGTGCGACAGCATAAACACTGTGAATGAAAAAAAAAAGCTAACTAAAAGATTACAGTCCAAGAAAAAAATTCATTGTATACCTTAAGATTGGCGGAACTTGCTTGCCCTGCTAGAACGAGTCCAAATATTTGCATGGTTTTCCAACAGACAGTTATATGACATCGACCACTTGCGACACGTTCGCGCCGCCGTATATTAATATCATTGACTCTCAACGGATGAAACCTTTTCAGGACGTCTCACAGACTCATTTCCTACGTAGACCGCATCTCTCGATGCGAAATTCAGCGCGCCAGTACGAAAAAAAAAAACCGACTACAACTACAGCCGCACGCATACCTTCCATAAAAACGCGGAGCTTCGCGTGCACATGCCAGTGGGTTCCCAGAACAGAGACGGCGCCGCCCACGAAAAAGGTGTATATAATATATATATATAAAGATATATATATATATATATATACATATATATATATATATATATATATATGTATATATATATATTATGAAGTCTGTCTTCGGTTGCCGTAAAATAAATAGGAAAAAGGTATACGCATAGGCGGAGAGTACGGGGGGGGGGGGGGGCTGGGGGCTTGCCCCTCCCCCCCCCGGACTGCCTCATGGGGGGCAGAGCCCCCCCTGGCGCCGGCCCAGGACATTTTTAGGAGCTTGGCTTAAGTCCCCGTTCATCGACAAAATACAGTTGGCCGTCCTGTCTGGCAGCTATATTACAGGGGGCCGCTTCTTTTTCATTTCAGGCTTTTAAAGTTCGGCTCATGGGCCAGTGCCAAGTCAAACATTCAGTGGAAAATGCCCCTCAAACGGATTTGTACGTGCAGAATGTGTTGTGTTGATGAACAACTGAAGCGACGACTTAAACTATGACAAGTTAAAAAAAAAAAAGCCGGCAGATCCCATGCATTGTGGGAATCGATGTAATGCGAAGCAGCCAGCAGAGTGCTGCATACATCGTCTTGTATGTCATTGAGGAAAATGCGTGTCATGGTTTTCATGTTAACTCCTATTATTTATGTTCGTCACACAGTCACGTCGCGCAATACCAATTTCGGGGTAGATCAAGCTAGCGAAGCGGCCGCCAGCGCCCCATGAGCGTGGCACGTAAATCATGCTGTACATGACATGCGTGTCATGATTTTCATGTTAACTCCTGTTATTTATATTCGTCACACAGTCACGTCAGAAGAGAGCAATTTTGGTGTATATCAAGCTAGCGAAACGGCCGCCAGCGCACCATGAGCGTGGCACGTAAGTCATGCTGTACATGACATGCGTGTCATGATTTTCATGTTAACTCGTGTTATTTATGTTCGTTACACAGGCTCGTCACAAGATACCAATTTTGGTGTATATAAATCTAGCGAAACGGCCGCCAGCGCCCCATGAGCGTGGCACGTAAGTCATGCTGTACATTACATGCGTGTCATGATTTTCTTGTTAATTCGTGTTATTTATGTTTGTTACACAGTCACGTCGCGCAATACCAATTTGGGGGTAGATCAAGCTAGCGAAACGGCCGCCAGCGCGCCATGAGCGTGACACGTAAGTCATGCTGTACATGACATGCGTGTCATGATTTTCATGTTAACTCGTGTTATTTATGTTCGTTACACAGGCTCGTCACAAGATACCAATTTTGGTGTATATCAAGCTAGCGAAACGGCCGCCAGCGCGCCATGAGCGTGGCACGTAAGTCATGCTGTACATGACATGCGTGTCATGATTTTCATGTTAACTCGTGTTTTTATGTTCGTCACACAGTCACGTCGCGCAATACCAATTTGGGGGTAGATCAAGCTAGCGAAACGGCCGCCAGCGCGCCATGAGCGTGACACGTAAGTCATGCTGTACATGACATGCGTGTCATGATTTTCATGTTAACTCGTGTTATCATGTTAGTCACACAGTCACGTCGCGCAATACCAATTTCGGGGTAGATCAAGCTAGTGAAACGGCCGCCAGCGCTCCATGAGCGTGGCACGCAAGTCATGCTGTACATGACATGCGTGTCATCATTTTCATGTTAACTCGTGTTATTTATGTTCGTTACACAGTCACGTCACAACATACCAATTTTGGTGTATATAAATCTGGCGAAACGGCCGCCAGCGCACCATGAGCGTGGTACGTAAGTCATCCTGTACATGACATGCGTGTCATGATTTTCATGTTAACTCGTGTTATTTATGTTCGTCACACGGTCATGTCACAAGATACCAATTTTGGTGTATATAAAACCAGCGAAACGGCCGCCAGCGCACCATGAGCATAGCATGTAAATCATGCTGTACATGACATGCGTGTCATGATTTTCATGTTATGACTTGTCATTTATGTTCGTCATGCAGTCATGTTACGCCACACCAATTTTGGTGCACATTCGATTAACCAAGCGACCAGGAGAGCACAAAGTCGTAGGCGGCTAGATAGATAGATAGATAGATAGATAGATAGATAGATAGATAGATAGATAGATAGATAGATAGATAGATAGATAGATAGATAGATAGATAGATAGATAGATAGATACGCTCAAAGTCGCAGAAGTTCGCTAAGAAATGCTTCGCATTTAAAAATTCACCGACGATTACGATACTGCCTAATGCGAATTCAGAGCGCAGCTTCGTGTTCGGGCAGCGCCAGCTGTGTTTGAAGTTCTGACTATCCGCGGTTGTAACAATGTAACACTCGTTACATATTGCCGCAGAAACTGCCAGCGCTCGAGTGCTACGCATACTACTCTGTACATTGCAGGCGCCGCGAACCAAGTGAAACGCCGGCAGCCCCGCTACGACAAGCGAAGCTAGCCGCAGTGCACGTGCCAGCCCTGCATGCGCACGAGCTCCTATCGAGGGGAAGAAAGCGAGGTTAGAGGCCAGTGGCTCGTGATACCGACAGACTCCGCGTTCGCTCTCTTTCGTCCTCATTCGCGCTATCGGTTACGCCGCCGACGCCAACGGTGATGCTGCTCAACACAGGAACGGACGCCTAAGAGCTGCGCTCTAAATGTTTTGAACACCGTAGCGAATGGTTTTGAGAATACAAAAATGCTACCGAGAATACAAAGCAATCCCGACACATTCACTCAGTGAATGCTTTCGCACAAACTTACTCGTAAATAAAAAACGGGTAATTTCTTGGTTGTCTACAAATTGGTACCCTTCGACATGCCTGCCTATAAAAGTGCCGAGAAAAGATGGTACGCGTTTTTGATTCATCACTAAAAGCTTTTACTAGAAGTTCGGTCACCGATGAGCAACTCAATTACTCGTCCAGAACACAATGTTTGGCGGAAATATTCGTAACCGCAGCTTCGCACAAAGTGTAGTGGTAGCAAATGGTATTTGCTACCATCTGAGAATTACTTTCGGCCACCTTGAATTGAATTCATTGGCATAATTAAAGCTTCCCGTGCCAGCGTTAGCCCGCTCTCTCCTGTCTGGTGCATGTTTTAACAAAGTAAAGCCTGTTAATAAAAAAAAAATTCGGCAGATCCCACGCATTGTGGGAATCGATTTTACGCGATGCAGTCAACGGGTAGCAGCCTATGGGGCCTTTTCTCTTTGAGCTAAGATTTACGAGGTGGATCGATGTCTTTGTGTAAATTGAAAAATAAATCTCAAGTCTCCCACTTACAGATCTTCATAATGATATCGCGGTGTCGGCACCTAAGAGACTGAGACTAAAGTTATATTAAATTCTTCAATTTGGAAGTTCGACTCCCCCCCTCTCTCTCTCTCTCTCTCTCTCTCTCTCTATATATATATATATATATATATATATATATATATATATATATATATATGGGGAGAGTGAGAGAGAAATGTGGAAGAGCAAGTCGGGCCCCCGCCCCCTCCGGTAAGATGAAAAGTCTCCGCCTATGGGTATACGCTCCAAAAAACTGTTTATTGGTCGACGCTTATTTATTTTTTTTATTTATTTAGTACCCACAGCGCCCATACAGTCATTACAGTGGGGGGGGGGGGGGGGGGGGGAGGTACAGAAAAATAACAAACATGAAAGTTGCAGGCGCAAATGAAAATGTAGATTATTTTACGCAAATATACACAGACATCAAAAATAAAAAAATAAAAAAAATAAAAAATATCATATACATTGGGAAAACAATCTAAAATAAACGGAAAGCACAATGATAATAGTTGATGGCAATGCAAACAATAATTACAACAAAGCGCGGCAGAGGGAAATAGTACAGCACAAGATGCAAAGGAAGCACTAAAAGAAAACAACACAGTTTACAAATGGGATACAGTATAACCAGAGCACGCCTCTCTCGCACCCAGGCTGCTGGCGAGCCGAGCGGATACTCTCGCACCCAGACGCCGGGCTGACCGGGGCTGCCAAGGCGCGCGCGGGCTGCACCAAGTAAACAGGCCAAGCTGCAGTTCTGAGGCTTTAAAAAGCGAAAAAGTACCCGTTCACGCCGCTTCAGCGTATAAGAGCTCGTCTGGGCACTACTGCGTCGTCTTTGGATGCCAAAACAAGCTGTGCAACAAGAGGATATTAGCGTTGTCTGCGACGATTACGAGGCGCCACGGAAATAGTGCCGGTGCGGTGTTTTCAGCTTCGCCGCGAGTGGATAACTGTGATTCAAGCAAAAAAACTAGGAGCCGAGTGAAAATGCGCGAGTAAGTACACTAACTGCGTGTGTTCTGCAGCGTGATACCCACCTATTTCATTTTGCGAACCTAATTTGCGTGACACGCAGCTGGGTTGAAGGCAGGCGCGAGCTTTGTGTGGGGGTGCACTTCATACCTTTGAGCGTGTCCTTTCACGAAAATCTGGTGCTAGGTAGTGCTTTCAAGCACAAACAATCAGCATGCTTTGCCACTTTCAACGTAGTATTAAGCTTTAGTGCTTTTGATGGCATCCACGCCTTCGAGATTTCGTCTTCAAAAGGTAATAAATGGCACGGTGCTCCTCAACAGCTGGCCAGAATTTCGTGCTTCCATTTCAGTGTTTGATGTCCCCAAATTTATTTGGACACGAGGCATCCAACTGCACATAATACATATATTGGCACGTAAGTAAACAGTACTCGCGCCAGTGTCCTTTACATCGCAGGCGTAGCTAACCGGCTTAACTAAGAGTAGCACAATTTCGCTTATAAAGCACCATCGTTACAAGAATAAAATAGCGCAGGTAGCTTCCAAAAGGGATCGCTGAACGATACTTCAGGTTATACTCTCTGATAGCACGCTTTTGTGAGCAAGACGCATTATTGTAAGAGCGCCCGTGAAAAAAAAATTACGTTCCGCGAAACTACCCGTAAAGCGTACTATAATTATTACGCGATGCATGCTGAAATGATGAGCTTTCACAAAACTTTGTGCACAGCTTGTAATACGGGGCAACAAAACATCGTTTCACTTTTTCGCGAGCTGCACTGCAATTACGATTCACGCGTACTACAGCCACTACAGCCAGAACGTTTTTTTTAACAAATGTAACAGCGTACGTATCTGCGAAGGTTGCTTCCGCAGCCCACTCAGCACGTACTGTATACATTGTGGACTTGCATGAGGAAGATGTTCTTGGTGTTCCAATAAAATCAGCGAAAATGTCCAGGCTAGAAAAGACGCGAAACACGCTCTCCGACGGGCTGAGTTTCGGAAGTTTCACGTTTGCTCTGTGTAGCGTCTGCTGGCGTGGCAGCCCGCGCGTGTTGTTTCGTCGCGTGTTCGATAGATGGCGCGACGCGCGATGCAAATATGGCGATGCGCATGGAATTCGCTGTGTTCTGGTCTATAGATCATGGTGATCACCAGGCATACGCATGATTTCTTTTCGACCAATTAGGAGCGTATACCTTTTTCCTATATATATATATATATATATATATATATAACAGGAACTGATTGTGTTAGCGACACGTTCATCTGCCTTTATAAGGATGAGATAAGGTTTTTTGATGCGACATGTCCATAGCCCGATAAGTGCTCTTGTCTAGATATGCACTCGGCTCGTCTGCGCATCGCTATGCTATATACTTCATTGCAACCCGCTGCAATAAACCAGTTCCTAGTAGCGCTTGTCCTGTCGTCTCTCATGTGCTTGTCTTTTTTAGCGCTAAAATGAAGATGTCAAGTAATCTGGCTAAATTTCTGAATGACGTTTAATGATATAACATGCTCTTCCTTCGACCCGGATGTTGTGTTCGCTCTTGCGGGCCCAAAGTTGGCTAAGACAAGATCGCTTCTTTAACACGAAGAAGCATGGTAATACTTGACATCTCCATTTTAGCGCTAAAAAAGACACACATGAGAGACGACGGGACGAGCGCTTGCCCTGTCGCCTCTCGTGTTTGTCTTTTGAGCGCTACAGTGAAGATGTCTTCAAGTATTCACCGACTCGCCCAGCAACAAGTTCTTATTAAGCGTCAGAGTGTTCACGGCTATGTCTCCAAGTGACACCATTTTATACTCGGAGTCGTGGTGCTCTAACGGATGAGACAGCAGCAAAGCGCGAATATTTTTCGGCAGACCTTTATGCAAAAAAAAAAAAAAATGTCTAATACGAACCGGAGTGTGCTGAAGAGCTACTGAAATGCTCTACCTCTGAGCTCTCTGTGGTAGCTGCTGTCTCACCTATGCATTTCAAGGTCTGAGGTTAGACAAGCTGGTCCAGCTCGGTGGAGTGAACGACTGCTGAGGGAAGGTGATGTAATAACAGTAGTAGTGTATCTTAAAATATGTTTACCCGAATAAACAACGATTAGGTAAGACATAAGCCTACAGAAATGACAAAAAAAAAAAAGACTTTTGGCTATTTTCGGGCCACGTTTCTCTCACGATGTTATTGCGTTTGGCTGCTTTTGGACTACGTTCGAAGTCCTTTTGGCGCCTTTTGTTGACATTATCTGGCAACCCTGCCGCAGCTCCATATCAGTATCGTCGCGTCTACGTGGTGGCGTAGTCGCGCTGGTCGCGCTCCGAGCGGCGGCGCGACGGCGCGACGGCTCCCCGCCGCGGGCCCGGCTTATCTTATCCGCGTAGCCCGACGTGCCGCATGGGCGTTGTTGCTTCGAGCATCGGCTTCCTTCATCGGGAAGCGGCAGGCAATATGGAGCCTTCGAAAGCAGGCATCAATGTGAGTGTGGCTGGTTTATTTCCCTGAATACCTGCTATCGGTGTGCTTGAAGTTCCAACTTCTGGGGAAAAGTTTGCCGAGTGACCCTGTGTAGGACGTTCTCTCTCTTTTTTTTTGCTACTTTTCATGCTCGGACAATGAGCCTGCGATGTCACTTGCTCGTGTCTTCCAAAACTAATTTCGGCTTCTAAAGAAACAGAGAGCGCGCGCGCAGAGACCAAAAGAAAAATGTGGTTGCATTGTGAAACGTGAGGCCACGGAACGCCTACAACCAAGGCGGCGAGTCGCTGACAGCTCGCAACGGCGGAAGGGTCTTATCGGCCGAGCGAAATTTTTCTCGAGGCTTACTTTGAACGTACACGAAACTATACCTTACCAGACGCATTCGCGCGCTGACAGCAACTGCTTTCTGGTTCAAATTACTGTACGGCTCTTTTCCATGCGAAAGTGATTATAGTGCGCTGGATAATCGCGCACTTTCAGCCTGTTGTAGAGAGTATGTAATGCGTGGCTGTAGTTCACTTAACTTTACTGATTCGTTAGTCTGAAGTATTCAGTTGCACACTCGAGGTTAAAATAAGTGTGACGAGGCAACCTCGCGACTAGAATTGGAACAAAGACCTGTAATGTATGCATCAACAGATTAGTCAGGTAACCTTTTCAATCCATTTCTTCAGCTGTGCAGCCTTCCTGCAAAATGTCATTCGATAGCGGAAGCTGCGACAATTGGATGGGCAGACGTGAAAACGAATAATGCCGGCTGAGGCATGCAATAGTTTCTGCGTACTGATTAATGCGAAAATAGCACTGAAAGAAGCAAGAAGACGGTATATACCTCGACGGTGCACACTTCTTCAAACGCTGGGAAACGCGACTTGTTCGATCAGTGTATACCGCCATAGCAACACACTTCAACCTGTACCGCTGAAAGCACACCGAAAGCTTGTCGCTAATATATTTTTTTTTGTGCGCCTGTTCGGAACGCCACATTACTGATTGTATTCAGTGCAGTCAGTAATGTAGTTTCGCGTTAGTAATTCTTTGACTCTTCTCCCAGGAAGACTGGCATCCCATATCGCACTTTGTTACGAAAGGTACGCGGAATCCGCAGTGTTTGAATTACGATTGTTATACATTTGCTGCGACTATTCGATTGCTTCCTCTCTAACTTGACTGTTCGCGTGTGCAAGGTATTCCTATCGCTTGGTAAGCTTGGAACATATCAGTTTAGGCGGAAGTGCAGGGAATAAGACGTGATGGCGCTGTTTTCACTACTGAACGGGCAGGTCAATAACTTTTTTCTCCGAATGTTGGGTCGTGGAAAAAAAAAACGGTGGTCGATGCACGACGGCGGCACATGGGGAAAAAAAAGAGCTCGCAGCAAAGCGTAATTTTTTCAGATTATCAGAATACCGTCGACGCGATCGTTTAATTAAAGCTGCCATCTGCCTCTGCCTCTGCACAGCGATTAGTTATAACAGTAACATTTCGTCCTCTGCTAAGTATTGCACAAATTTATGATCCTTCCTTTTTGCCGATGTGTGTGCCTGACGTCGCACTGCTGCACAGACGTGGGGCTGCGACGCTATGTGCAGGTTAAGAGCCTCGCAGATTCAACAAGTGCATACCTTAAAACGAGGAGAAAGAAGGGAGACGCAGGTGTGCTGTTGTTAAACATGCAAATACGAACCGTCTCGGGAACACGCTTTTTCTAAATGGCACTATCGCACGAAGCTACGTGCTGTCGCTAGGTGGGCGCCTGTCGCGTATATTGGCACTCTCTCTCGCCGAGCGAAAGACATAACAGCTATACTTGTTGAAATATATATGAAAAGGGAAGTTTCAGTGAAATGACTGTACTACGTGCGATGCTTAATATTGTTTTTTCAGTCATCATCAGCCTGACTTTTGCTGGACAAAGGCCTCCCCCAAATATTTCAAATTTATCCCATGGCTTGCGCTAGCTGATTCCCATTTTATGCCAGCATTTTTAAAAAAAATTTCTGCCAATCCAATTTTCTGCTGTCCCGATCCCCTATAACCCATTCCGTCATTCTCATCACCAGTTCTAACTGATCAGCCACGTGTGTGTGCAGGGGCGTAGCCAAGGGGCTGGGGGGTAACCCCCCAACCCCCCCTCCGAAATTTTTCAATTTTGCTTGCGTATATTACACACACACATACAAACGCACGCACGAACATACATAAGGTATGGTTGAACCCCCCCCCCCCCCCGAAAAAAATTTCTGGCTACGCCCCTGTGTGTGTTCATGTGCCTTGCCTGTGTGCCCGTTTACATGCCCTACATTATTCAAAGACCACCGTTTACCTGTCTACGCATTACGTGGCCTGCCCAGCTTAATTTTTTTTCTTTCAATATAAACTAGACTATCGACTACCCCTGTTTGTTTTCTGTGCAACGTGCAATGTCTCGCTATGTTTGTTTTTGCACTATAGACGTTCACAAGATTGCCTGAACGTAAGCACCAAACCGGACTGATGCGCAAAGATGCAGCCCGTGTACTTACTACTTACTATATATCTTGGTGCAGAACTTCAGGTGGTCGTAATCAACCACGAGACCCCCAATATGGTGTGCTTCATGGTCATATCGTGGCATTGGCGCGTGAAACCCCAGCAGTTAGATTTGAAATTTAAGACGTAGATGCCGCCATGTACTGCATGTTTTCCGAGGGAAGAATGGCGCTGAGAGGTCTATGCACTGAAAAGTACGATGGATATACAAATACATTATAGCTCTTTTTTTTTTCACTTTTGTCACTGTGGCGCATGGCACACACTTATACCGAATCATTGGCCAGGAATGGGTTTGTTTGTTTGCACACGTATTCGCTACGTGTTTTAAATATTTCTTCAGCTATTCGAGTTCTGACGGAAGAGAATGGGGTGCCAAGATAAGGTGTACCTAGGTGGTAGGAGGGCTACAAGAGCTTGGGTTTTCCGCTATTGGCTTCGTGGTGGCTGGGTCTTCCTCCCTCATGACTGCGGTATTCACCCACATGGGAAACACGATCCCAAGTCGAAATCCTTCAATGTTGCGGGATTACCGACAGGAACATCGGGATCCACGTACCCAGTGACATGCCCAGTGGCGCACATCCGTTGGTCCGAGAGTGTCGTAACCCGGGTATAAGACAACCAAAGAAACCCGTTGAACGTCGTGCGCACTTTCATTAGAGAGAAGGAATGCGTTTTTTAGATACCCATGAGCATGAGTTATATGCGCAAGTTTTATATTGCGAGTTATTGTTTCCGTGTTGTATACGTATAGATGGCTTGCACTGACGTCACTGAAACAGCCACGTTGGAGCACCAACATGGAGGGACGCGAACTTTGTGACGTCAAGTTAGCGTTATCAGTATATCGCATGCTCGTTTCTTCGTTATTCAGGCACAGAGGCCCCATAACGTTCCAGCGATGTCGTTATCACTCTGAAGCAGGTTAATCGCCGCGTGATTATACTGCCTTGACGTCATCTAAGCCGCCATGTTGGAGTCATGTTGTGCGCCCATGACGTCACGTGCAATCTATCAATAAGTAAGACTCGCTCAGAAGTGAACAGCGACGAAGCCATCTGTGCGGAAGACGCGAAAAAAAAAATATTCGCTATAAAATGTACGGGGCCCTCCGTTTCGCCTTTTTTTTTAAATTCAAGCCATTTCATTCGTACAGCGAAGCCGAATGCCTGCGTGAACCATTCGCACCGTGCAGATTCCGTACTGTCACGCCCAGTATGAGCAAAGTTCAACAAGTGGCTCTCGACAGCTCGTATGAGATAAGCGGGCTAGCTTGTTGTAGCAAAGCGCTCTGACAGGTTGGCGCTCTTTCGGTCCTCCGTTATTTCTGTGTAGCTTTTTGCGCCAACACTGCGTTTCGAGCATGAACCAACCAGGCGAACATCCCATTCTGTTCAATAGTGGCGCCGTTTTTTCCGTGTTCACCGTTTCGCTCGATATACGGAGGATACCGCTGTTTTTGTTTAGAACATCGACCCTTCAATGTCTCTCGAAAAAGCCGAGAGACGGTAGCCACAGCTTGGCGAGCCATGGTTATGCCTCTAATGCTTCGGGAAATTAGTGCTGTCGTACGTAATGCTTTCTTCATTGACTCTCGATGCGTCGTGATAAGTCGGCGAACAAGTAATGTTGCTGGAGCCAACTATCTAACAAGGCGACTGTTTGCTTTTTAACATACTCCAGCCCAAGAAGGGCTATTTTAGGAAATCGTGCGTGTTTGAAGTACAAAATAAAAAAAAAACGTTTTTAGTGCCTAAGGCATTAGAAACCTTATTATGAGAGAAAATCGCGGGAAAAATGTGCGTGGATTGTTTGTTCGCGAGAGCAATGCCGACTAACGCAAAAAAAAGTTTCATCGGCCATTCCATTTTATGAAGGTGGTCGACCAACTGTGGTGGCGCTTGCGCTCGGCAACCTTCTTGAACAAGAATTTTCCAATATATGCGTTGCGTGATGCTCCTTCGCCATGCTCCTGCCGCCGTTGCGGTTGTGTATTCTCGGGATTCTGGGAAGGTGTTCGCTCATGCTAGTGGTATTACATACAACTTATATGCGTAGAGGTACAGGATGAAGGTGATACAGGCCTACGCGCCTACATCGAGCCATGATGATCAACTGGTTGAACGCTTCTACGAAGACGTAGAATCAGCAATGAGTAGGGTAAAGACACAGTATACTGTACTGATGGGCGACTTTAATGCAAAAGTAGGCAAGAAGCAGGCTGGAGATCATGCAGTTGGGGAATATGGCATCGGCTCTAGAAATGCCAGAGGGGAGTTACTAGTAGAGTTCGCAGAACGCAATAATTTACGGATCTTGAATACCTTCTACAGAAAACGGACTACTCGTAAGTGGACGTGGAGGAGTCCTAATGGCGAAACTAAAAATGAAATAGACTTCATAATGTGCGACCACCCGGGCATTATACAGGATGTGGAAGTAGTTAACAAGATCCGATGCAGTGACCATAGAATGGTAAGATCTAGAATTCAACTAGACGTGAGGAAGGAACGGCAGAAACTGATACGCAAGAAGAAGCCGATTAATGAACTAGCTCTGCGAGGGAAAGTACAAGAATTCAGAGTTTCACTTCAGAATAGGTACGCGGCTTTAACCGAAGAAACCGACCTTAGCGTTGACGCAATGAATGATAATCTGACTAGTATCATTAAGGAGTGTGCAGTGGAAGTCGGGGGTACAGTCGTTAGACAGGACACTGGTAAGCTATCCCAAGAGACGAAAAACCTCATTAAGAAACGTCAAGCTATGAAAGCCTCAAATGCAACAGACAAAATAGAGCTGGCGGAGCTTTCGAAGTTGATCAATAGGCGTAAAGTAGCCGACATAAGAAAGTATAATATGGAGAGAATTGAGCATGCTCTAAAGAACGGAAGAAGCCTCAAAGCTACGAAGACAAAGCTGTGCATAGGCAAAAATCAGATGTATGCATTAAGGGACAAGGATGGCAAGGTCACAACCAATATGGATAGAATAGTTGAGGTAGCGGAAGAGTTCTACAGAGATCTGTACAGCAGCCGAGACAGTCAGGATGATAATGTAAGAAGCAGCAATATCCCAGAGGAATCTGACATCCCACCAGTATTAACAGGAGAAGTAAAGAAAGCCCTAAAGGGAATGCAAAGAGGCAAAGCCGCTGGTGAGGATCAGATAACATCAGACCTGCTGAAAGACGGGGGAGAGATTATGTTAGAGAAACTGGCCACCCTGTATACGAAGTGTCTCTCGACAGGGAGGATACCAGAATCTTGGAGGAATGCCAACATCATCTTGATCCATAAGAAAGGGGACGTCAAGGACCTGAAAAATTACAGGCCCATCAGCTTACTGTCCGTTGTCTACAAGCTATTCACAAAAGTAATTGCTAACAGAATTAATAGGACATTAGAGTTTAATCAACCAAGGGACCAGGCAGGATTTCGTACAGGCTTCTCAACAATAGACCATATTCATACTATCAATCAGGTGATAGAAAAATGCGCGGAATACAACCAACCCCTATACATAGCCTTCATAGATTACGAGAAGGCATTTGATTCGGTGGAGACATCAGCAGTCATGCAAGCACTGCGGAATCAGGGCATCGACGAAGCCTATATAAACATAATGGAAGACATCTACAGCGCATCCACAGCCACTATAGTCCTTCATAAAGAAAGCGACAGAATCCCAATAAAGAAGGGCGTACGACAGGGAGACACGATCTCTCCAATGCTATTCACCGCGTGTTTACAGGAGGTTTTCAGGGCCCTAGATTGGGAAGAATAGGGATAAGAGTTAATGGAGAGTATCTCAGTAATCTGCGATTCGCTGATGACATTGCATTGATGAGTAACGCGGGAGACGAATTACAGCTCATGATTACTGAACTGGATACGGAAAGTAGAAGAGTAGGTCTGAAAATTAATATGCATAAAACTAAAGTAATGTGGAACAATCTTGGCAGAGAACAGCGCTTTGCGATAGGTGGCGAGACGCTGGAAGTTGTAAAGGAGTACGTCTACTTAGGACAGGTAGTAACCGCGGAGCCGAACCATGAGAGTGAAATAACTAGGAGAATAAGGATGGGATGGGGCTCATTCGGCAAGCACTATCAAATCATGAATGGTAGTCTACCACTATCTCTCAAGAGGAAGGTATATAACAGCTGCATCTTACCGGTACTTACCTACGGAGCAGAAACCTGGAGACTTACAAAGAGGGTTCAACTTAAATTGAGGACGACGCAGCGAGCGATGGAAAGGAAAATGATAGGTGTAACCTTAAGAGACAGGAAGAGAGCAGAGTGGGTCAGGGAACAAACGGGGGTTAAGGATATCATAGTTGAAATTAAGAAGAAGAAATGGATATGGGCCGGCCACGTAGCACGTCGGCAGGATAACCGGTGGTCATTAAGGGTAACTGACTGGATTCCAAGAGATGGCAAACGCGTGAGGGGGAGACAAAAAATTAGGTGGGTAGATGAGATTAAGAAGTTTGCAGGTATAACGTGGCAGCAGAAAGCACAGGACCGAGTTGATTGGCGGAACATGGGAGAGGCCTTTGCCCTGCAGTGGGCGTAGACAGGCTGATGATGATGATGATGATGATATGCGTAGATACTCGCGTAGTCTTGTCTTTTATGACCCCCCAGGCAGAATTGAGCATTCGGAGAAGACCAACGCGGAATAGTATTCCGTAGTACGGTATAGCGTGTCGGCGGCAAGCATATTTTACTCCTTCCGTGGCACTACCCCGCTTGGCACTCGGTGAACAAGAAGTTTTGCAACTTTGATTTGAGGAAAGCTGCCAGACCTTGCAAAAAAATATATTTTTCACCATAATCTCCCCTAGCACTAATGCACTTCTCCCATTTTCCTAGAAGTCTTTTGATACCTCGCAAACAGAAAAAAAAACTTTCTTCCTTGATAGAGCTGCTGCGCGTAGAACAAAACTGAAGCTGCAGAAAAATACTTGTAGACAGTTCGCTAGCTAACGCAATCCAATTCGAAGCCTGCACTTCCCATCATTCCCATGGTGGTTGACCGATCGCAGCGCCAGATTCTCCTTTAGTTTCATAGTAAGAAACTCTATGGTTTCACCCCTTACAAAGTTCTTCATAATTATTCCGATCTTTTTTTAAATGCGAAGCATTTCTTAGCGAACTTCTGCGACTTTGAGCGTATCTATCTATCTATCTATCTATCTATCTATCTATCTATCTATCTATCTATCTATCTATCTATCTATCTATCTATCTATCTATCTATCTATCTATCTATCTATCTATCTATCTATCTATCTATCTATCTATCATTCTATCTATCTATCTATCTATAATCTATATCTATCTATCTATATATCTGCTGTCTATCTATCTATCTATCTATCTATTATCTATCTATCTATCTATCTATCTATCTATCTATCTATCTATCTATCTATCTATATCTATCTATCTATCTACTCTGTCTCCTATGTCTGTCTGTCTGTCTGTCTGTCTCTGTATGTCTGTCTGTCTGTCTGTCTGTCTGTCTGTCTATCTATCTATCTATCTATCTATCTATATCTATCTATCTATCTATCTATCTATCTATCTATCTATCTATCTATCTATCTATCTATCTATCTCTATCTATATATCTGTCTATCTATCTATCTGTCTATCTGGTCTGTCTGTCTGTCTGTCTGTCTGTCTGTCTGTCTGTCAACGACTTTGTGCTCTCCTGGTCGCTTGGTTAATCGAATGTGCACCAAAATTGGTATGGCGTAACATGACTGTATGACGAACATAAATGACAAGTCATAACATGAAAATCATGACACGCATGTCATGTACAGCATGACTTACGTGCCACGCTCATGGGGCGCTGGCGGCCGTTTCGCTAGATTTATATACACCAAAATTGGCATCTTGTGACGTGACTGTGTAACGAACATAAATAACACGAGTTAACATGAAAATCATGACACGCATGTCATGTACAGCATGACTTACGTGCCACGCTCATGGGGCGCTGGCGGCCGTTTCGCTAGCTTGATCTACCCCGAAATTGGTATTGCGCGACGTGACTGTGTGACGAACATAACACGAGTTAACATGAAAATCATGGCACGCATGTCATGTACAGCATGACTTACGTGCCACGCTCATGGCGCGCTGGCGGCCGTTTCGCTAGCTTGATCTACCCCGGAATCGGTCTTGCGCGACGTGACTGTGTGGCAAACATAAAAACACTTTACATGAAAATCATGACACGCATGTCATGTACAGCATGACTTACGTGCCACGCTCATGGTGCGCTGGCGGCCATTTCGCTAGCTTGATGTACACCGAAATTGGTATCTTGCGACGTGACTGTGTGACGAACATAAATAACACGAGTTAACATGAAAGTCATGACACACATGTCATGTACAGCATGACTTACGTGCCACGCTCATGGTGCGCTGGCGGCCGTTTCTGTAGCTTGATCGACCGCGAAGTTGGTGTTGCGCGACGTATACTGTGTGATGAACATAAATATTAGGAGTTAACACGAAAACCATGACACGCATTTTCCTCAATGACATACAAGACGATGTATGCAGCTCTTTGCTGGCTGCTTCGCATTACATCGATTCCCACAATGCGTGGGATCTGCCGGCTTTTCTTTTTGATGTTGACTTGGTTTTCAATAGACTTTCAATGACATGCAGTTGACATGCAACTGAATAGCATGCGCGATTTTCGTAAGGGACTGTGAAACTGTGTTTGAATGTGCTTGTTCGAGCTAAAAACTGTTTCGTCTCAATTTCATAACTGCAGGTCGAAGGCTGCTTATCAACTTTTCTTCGTCAGGGCAGCGACTGCTTTCTTTATCGGTGTTTTTATGTAGTACAGTTGAAACCCGCAATAACGAAATCGGCGGGGAAAGCACAAAATTTCGCTCTTGCGGGAATTTCGTTGGCGCGAGAATGCGGCAGAAAAGACGTGGAATTTACAAAAAATAGATTTTATTTCCAAAAGTCAGTAAGTTTGCTTTGGCGGGCCTTACCATGCAGCAATTTCATGCCTCTCGATCGGGAATGTAGTTTCTCACGGCACAAAGTTCGTTTGTTCTAGTAACGTTGCACGCGACCATGTGCGCGCAAAGCCGACAAAGCCAAGCACAGAGCCAAGCCAACGAACGAAACTCCATGAGGAATGTGGATTTGGGCTGCGTAGTCCGCGGTAACGAGCAGGTGTTTCGGCAAGCCATCATCATCATCATTGTCGCCAGCTTTGTTTTTGTAAACAATGATGGCGGCTGCTTCTCAAGTGCGCTGTAGCGATAGTTTTGCAAAATTTAAGTGTAGCATGAATGCATTTCAGCAGTTTTCGAATGTAGGTAATGTTGCGAGAGTGGATTATTTGCGCACTCCTGTTTCAAAAATTTCGTTAGAGGGACTGCGGTATGAATATATTTCGTAGTCGCGAGTTACGAAATGCATTGACTCCTATGGGCGTTCGTCGGCGCTCCGAAAATATTTCGTTGCGGTGAGAATTTCGTTCCCTCGAGATTTCGTTATCGCGGGTTTCGACTGTACACCTCTAGCTTAATCTCCCCCAAAGGGCAGAATGACCTTGTGCATCGAACTTGTATTGTTCGTACTTCTCGCGAGACTTCGTCTTGCAGTTCAACGTTTCCCTTTTTTCTTATCGCATGAAATCGCAACGTCAGCGTCGTGAACTCGCTCTGTCTTATCTGTTATGTTTGACTGGTTGCAGTGGTAACTACGGCTTCGAAGGAAAGGTTGGCACAATGCATCGGCCGATGCCTTCTGGTAAATGCAGGAAAACAGGGCCCGTATTCTCAAACGATCGCAAAAGGCGGTAGTATCGCGTTTGGTGACGTAGAATCTGATGCGTTCAATAACTGAAGAAACACTTGCCTGTGACGTCATTGTTGCACTGGCCGTTGGTGTTACGAATGTCTCACAACACAGGAGTGAGTGTACCGTACGACCCGAGTGCGGCGTTTTCGAGCGTATGCTGGTTTCTGCACAGTGGCCAGGCTTGGCTGTGGCTACTTGAAATATAGGACATGTTGAAGAGCTTTCAACGTTTTTTTGTGCGATTGTTTAATGCGCAGTATAATATTTAAAAAATGCAACTTTGCGTGAAATGTATTTTCGTTGCGAGTTTATCACGGCATACTCGGAGAGTTCAGCTGTAGTGTGCCGCCGCAGCGATATCGTCTCAACATCTCAGCATGTTGCCGGCTCGCGATAAGCCACGCGAGCGACGCACGGTTCATGCTCCTGGGACGTTCAAACCACGAAAAAACAGGCGCTGACAAAGAACGAGTACTGATAACACCCCAAGGTAATGCTCGCTGAAAGCATCAGCGCAAAAAATGCTGCGTACATCCACCGAGGATTGAAAACTATAGAAGCCACCGCCTACGTCACTGAAATGCTAGTCTTCACCACCAACCGACGGTGATAAGGTGTGTTCGTTTATTCCAGGCATTGCAGGAGCGCCGTAGAGCACCGTCACGTCGACGGAAATACTAGATGGCGCCCTCACTTTTCCTGTTTTAGTCAATAGCCAATCAGCGCGCACCAAGGCGATACTTTTGCGATTGTCGCCTTTTGAGAATACGGCCCCAGAAATGGCCGCTACTGACGCCGAATTTCATCCATTCTTTGTGCGAGTCGCCCACGAGTCTGGACCAAGTGGTTACAAGTCGTGGAGCCATGACGCACTATACACCGAAGGTGTCGGCTTTCTGTCGAAAATTGCGCATTTCGTATTGTCAGAAGATCCACTTGTTTGCCCGTAAGATATTGGTTTTGAGAGACCACGAGTCTTTTAAAGAAACTGTAAGGAAAGGTTTTTGCTCCTTTTATCTCTCTCATTCTATCTTTTTACTGAACACCATACCTTGTGACCATAGGCGTGCGCAGGGGGGGGGGGGGGGCAAGGGGGCGAGAAGGGGGGGCGCAAGGTCAGCCCTATACATTGTGGGGGGGGGGGGCGAGAAGAGGGGCGCAAAGGCAGCCGCATACATTGACATAATAGGGAGGGGGGCGCAGCGACGAACTTTCGCCCCCCCTGAAGGGGAACCGTGCGCACGCTTATGCTTGTGACTAATACGTTTTACTGTAGTTGTGCCTATGCCTAAGCGCGCTAGTTTGCCACCGCGCCATGTCGGTTTTATGATCAAAACGCGCGACGGAGCACTTCGAAGCGCCTGAAGGGCACAGCTTCGTGGCGGTCGCCACGAGCCCTTGCGGGACCACGGCTCAGCGCCTTGAAGGGTAGGGGATGAGGAAAAACAGAAAAGTAGAAAGAAATAGAAAAGGAAGTGATCGGAGGTCGACAGGGGCGACAGAAGGAGAATAACTGATAGGAAAGATGGGGGGAGCGGTTAAAGAAGTTCGTGGACGGGGCCCCGATCGGCGAGAGGCCTTCCGCGCGTGAACATCGCGGACGAGACGAGGTCCCGGTCGGCGAGCGGTCTTCAGCGAGAGGACATCGCAAACGAGGCGACCGTCTGGCATGAAATCCTCCGAGCGACTCCCGAGTGTGGCAGTAGCAAGTAGCAAGTCGCACGATAAACCAGGCTTAATATCCCTACGTGTATCTTTAAAGAAACTTCTCTCTATCGAAAAACATTCCGCAGCGCGAGTGACATGCAACTGCCCCCTCCCACCCCCTTTTTTTGCTAAAGCTATATTTTTCTATAGTCCGAGAGCATTTGCGTGAAACTGAAACTGTTTACATTGAAAACTGAAACTGTTTTTCATTGTGAACAAGGCTCCGGTCACGGGAGCCGAAACGTCTTTTCCCGTATTTTATTTCATGGTCGGTGTCCTGCTTTTATTCTATCATGTTTACAACTCTACAACGCGCGGTGCCTAAAGCGGTGTCCGCATGCCCGGCGTGCGCGGCATTACGACGCGCATAGTCGCCCGAAAAGAAAGTTTGTCTATGCATTATCACGAGTTCCACGTCAATCGCAGTGACCTTCCAGATGAGAGAAAACGAAAAAACAGTGCCGAGCCGACAATAACGAAAGCCACGCACGCGGCCACTGATACTTCGGTTAGGCCGATCCATACTTTCTGCGCACTTTAATGAGAAAAAGAGCATCGGTGGAGAGGGAGCGGAAGATAGGGCCCTAGAGACAACCTGTTGGGGTGTTTGGTGCCGAATAAAGAAAATTTTAGGCCAGGGACACCCAGCTGCCGTGTAATCAAGCGAAAATGGTGAACTTTGGCGTGGTTGGCGCAAGTGGCTTGGATGGCCGCAGCAAGGTGCAGACAGGTAGGAATTTTTTTTTACAGCACAGCTGTTATGGTCGAGGTTTGCCGTGTGTCGTAGATAGAAAATTATCATAATCAATAACCGGCACTCAAGCATTATGTGCAGATGGTTAACAAGAGAAGCTGAAACGTGCCCAGCAGCTCTGCTGTGACCCAGCCTTGCGCGACTTGGTGCCAACTGCGCTAATTTTTATTTGGTTAGTTTGCCCTACGGCATCCATACACTTTACGCAAAATTGTGCAGCTGTGTTTTCCTTTGTAGCAAAATGGCGCTGTTGGGTCATCACTGTACCGTGCATCGTACGCACGTTAAAGAACACAGTGACAGGCACGTAGGCAGGGGGGGGGGGGGCGGGGGGGCCCGGCCCCCCCCCCCCCGAAATTCGTCCGGCCTTCTATATTCCCGGCAACTTTTGTTTTATTTTTGCCATGGAAATACTTTCTTTCGAACAATTAGGCCTTGGGCCCCCCCCCGAAAAAAAATTCTGGCTACGTGCCTGCAAAGGGATCAAAATTAACCTGGACTGGAGCTCCCCTATGGCGCGCCTCCTAAGTAGATCGTAGTTTTGACACGTGAAATGTCGGGCATAAATTCTTGATAAGTCAAGCGCCAAATTTCAGGATCACAGCTTTCATTTTCAGAAATGTGACTCGTAGCTGAGAGTGGCCATTGCCTTGTCCTCGTCACTTTCGAGCATAGGTCGGCAAAAAAGTTGTAGCTCACTCAGACTCACTCAAGAACTATAAATATTTTTTTCTGAGGGCTCACTCGGACTCATACTCGGCAAAATTTTCCTCAATTGGACTCACTCGGACTCACTCACTAAAATTTTCTTCAACCGGACTCACCAAAATATTACTCACCCGGATTCACTCAGACTTACTCACGGCGCGATCTGAGTCTACCGACCTATGCTTTCGAGAGACCAGGGTTTTGCGCTTTTAACTGGGAGATGGAGTGAAAGTTTGATGGTCGGGCAATCGAACAAGACGCACGCAGCCCATAATATATATATATATATATATATATATATATAGAAGCGGTCTGCAATAAGCGCACGGAAGATGAAGTAGAATAGGGTTAGAAGTGAAGGGAGAAGAGGTTTTGAATAAAATGGCGGACGACACCAGTCTGTTGAAGCCATGTCTTTTATGTATTAGTTCCTAAAAGGAACGCTACATTTTGGCGCAGCCGTCAGCTTGCGAAAACCGCAAATGTGGGTTACCTTTTTCATCGATGAGGCGTCATCGGAGCCTCTTGTTTCCACACGGTACCAAGTCCACGGTGAGCCAGCGATGGACATTCCTCGCGAAGTGAGCTCGACCGGACTGATCGACACGGTACTGCGAGAAGCTTCGATGAGCCGTCAAGCCCTCGTGCAAACAGGATCGGTGAAAGTGAATCTGCAGCTCCAGACACTGAGCGAACTCATTCTGGAACCCAGTCGCCGTGGCACCTTCAAGCAGGAAACTGCTTCCGAGGAGGTGAGCAGCGTTTTGTCTGCTATCGAGCGACAGCAATGGTGCATGATACAACAAGCTGAAATAATGGGATCGTTGGTCAAGTCGCTTAGCCAGGAAAAACCACAACGACAAATTGTTGAACCAGACCTTTTTGATGGAGACTCGAAAAATGCGGGTCATTGGATGTGGTTTTTTGAGTATGCATGCGAAATGAATGTGGAAGAGTGACGACACGAAGATTGTAAACATGCGCCGTTATTTGGGTGCCATCGCAAGAAAGTGGTACGATTTGCACCTTATGGATGGATCACCAATGTGTTGGGAAAGGTGGAAGAGTAACTTTTTGGCGTCTTTCCAAGGCAATGCTGTAGAAAGATGGGATGCGGCACTACACTTCACATACACGTCTGGTTCTTTGCTGGAGTACTGTCTTGAGAAGCGCCGCCTACTGCATTCTGCAGAACCAAAGCTCCCGTCGTCTGCAGTTGTTGCTTTGGTAACGCAAGGTTTTTCCGTCAACATCCGCAGTCAAGTACAATTAAGTGATCCACGATCATTTGATGAACTGCTGCGATGCATACAGACCTCAGTGACCACATCTTCTTCGCGAGAACAGCATGGTGGTAAACAAACCCTTGATCTTTTCAACCAAAGTAACAATGAAGCATTCATTCTGTCATCTGAGCCTGACAACGAGTATCGCGGATGTGTTCACCAGCGGAACAATGAAGAGGGGCGATTTTCAGCGTTCAGCGAGGCAGAGCTTCCACGTGAGCTAATTACGTTCGATGACAAGCCCCAAGGAAAAACCTACATTGAGACAGTTTACTTAATATCGTCAACCTTACTTTACGCCCCTATTAACGTACACTGTAAACCTTTTCACACCCATATGGGTGTTTCAATCACTGAAACACCCTTGGTACACCCTTATTTCCGACAATTTTTTATTCAAAGGGTGTAAATACAACACAAACGCCCTTTGCACACCCTTATTTGAAATAAGGGTGCATGAAGGGGATATGTTCAAATATAACACCCTAAATAACTGGTAGGGTGTGGGGGTGTTTCTTGAAATGTTACACCTATACAGTTTTGTGAAGGTGGTCGTTTTCACATGAACTTAATCAAATCTGTAATTATAACATTCAATATTATGCAACTTTAGACTAAAAAATGTGCTTGGCCAAGTGATAGCTACAATATGATAATGTCTGCGTACCTTGTGATGCAGCCATGAAGTGTGAAGAGTTGAAGAAAAATGACGCATCGCTTGACCCACAAGGGTTGTTCGTAATTCACTGACTATATAAGCGCCACGCTTTCTATTAGGGTGTGTGTTAACGGGTATGTGAATTGAGTGAGTGTGTACTATGGGTTGTATATGTATGAATGAATTGTGTATTGAATTAAGTGAGTGTGTGCTACGTGTCTCGCATAGCAGTTAACGTGCGCTATCAATATAATGTATGTAAATCCTCTGCATCAGCCTTCTGTTGTCGCCGTTTCTCTCTTAATGGAGCGAGGGTCACGCGATTTTTTTAAGAGTGTGAATTATAGCTATAGTTCTACCCTGGAAGAACTAGCTATGGTGATTTGATTTATAGTGCTTCAGAAGAAAAGGAGGAAAGGGGGCGGGTGTAACCGCTTTATTTATATTTTTGAAAGCGACCCACCATGGTGGCCTAGTTATGGAGCTCGAATGCTGACCCGCAGTTCGCGGGATCGAATCCCGGCCGCGGGCGCCGCATTTTCGATGAAAGCAAGAATGTTTGAGGCCCGTGTACTTTGATTTAGGCGCACCCCAGGTGGTCGAAATTTCCGGAGCCCTCCACTGCGGCGTCTATCATAATCATATCGTGGTTTTGGGACGTTAAATCCCAACAATCATTATTATTAAATTATTTTTGGAAGGGTGTTAGGGTGTGTGTTGGCTTAAACACCCCATTTCACTTTTGCCATAAGGGTGTAGTTTTCATATTACACCCTTGAAAATTGATGTAAAAGGGTGTAAGTCCGTGAAGAACGCCCATAAGAAGGGTGTAATCCTGCCTGTTACGCCCTTTCCGTGGGGTGTAAGGGTGTGAGTTATAGACACCAAAAACACCTATATGGGTGTAATATGGTTTACAGTGTAGACGGCACTGAAATGAAGGCCCTTGTTGATAGTGGGGCTTCTGTCTCTATCATCAATAAGTCGAGTGGATGGCGGTCGCCTGCATACTGGTAGAGCATTGCGAGTGCAAGCCTACGACGGGTCCGTGAGCACGCATAACGACTGGATTACCCTAACCATTGAATTCCAAGGACAATCAATTACCACTGACGTATTGGCCATACCTGACGTCAACTACGATTTCCTTTTGTCCCGTCCAGACATGAAGAAGCTTAAGATGAATATCTATTGGGATGACAGACTGATGGTTGAGGACAACGTTGGACCAGAGGATCTCCATCGGGCGCCTAACAAAACAAGGATGATTTTCGACCAGGAGGACATTAAACGAAAGTACCCAGAACTTACGTGCATGGGCAGCTACCCTCCGGCGATGAAATCTCACGTCGTCCCTTTCGAACTTAGTGACAAAAGAGTTGTGCGCAGAGTTCCCTATAGCATGTCTAGAGATAAAAAGGTGTGGCTGAAAAAGGAGTTGCAAGAAATGTTGGAGGCTGGTATTATCCGCCCTTCTGTTTCTCCATTTGCTTCTCCCGTAACTATTGCCCCCAAAGAAGATGGAACATTCAGACTCTGCACAGATTACCGGGCTCTTAACCACCAAACAGAGTTGATACCTTATCCAATGCCGAGGATCGACGATATCATTGACGAGACTGGTGGTTGCCATTGTTTTTCAAGAATAGACCTTTGCAAGGGGTTTTGGCAAATCCCACTCACGGAAGAAACGAAAAAGTACACCGCATTTATAACCCCTTTTGACTTATTTGAGTACAACCGCCTACCATTTGATTGGAAAATTCTCCGGCATGGTTCCAAAAAATGACTGATATTCTGAAACCTTATTTGGGTGTATTCTGCAACGTCTACATTGAGGACATCATCGTGTATTCAAAGACAAAAGAGGAGCACCGGGAACATCTTTCAAAAGTTCTTCAAGCTTTGAGTCTGACTCAACTCAAAGTCAATTTCAAGAAAAGTGCTTTCTTTGAAGACAAAGTTGTATTTCTTGGAAGGGTGTTTGACGGACGTACTAAAAGCACGAAACGGGAATCAGTAGAAAGAATTTCTCACCTGGCAAAACCTTATGATGTGCACTCTCTGAGTGTTTTCCTTGGCCTCGCAGGACACTTCAGGGCGTTTATCAAGGACTACGCACTGAAGACACGGTGCCTCACAAGTTTAACTCAAAAAGACACACCCTTCCAATGGAATGAGGAGTGCGAAGCTGTCTATTGTGAGCTCCCATCCTGCGCATACCGGACTTTTCTCTGCCTTTCGTACTGAATACGGACGCATCACACTACGCGACCGGTGCAGTTTTGTGTCAGAAACCCTCAAAACAGGCCGATCCAACGAAGCATTACGTGGTGGGATATTACAGCTACACGTTGAAACCAGCTGAACTTAATGATTCTACTACAGAAAAGGAAGCACTGGCAGTCTTAAAAGCAGTTCAGTATTTCCGAACTTACCTTGAAGGGGCTAAGCTCATGCTATTTACGGACCATCAGGCGTTGACACAACTTTTGAATATGGCACAACCAAGAGGACGCATTGCTGGATGGGTCAACTATCTGCAACAGTTTGATTTCACCGTTTCGCACCGTCCTGGCCCGCTTCTAACTGATGCTGACGCACTGTCTAGATTGCTTGTTCATGGGTCCAGTGAAAATCCAGAAATGATCGATCATATTAAGCTATGGGAAGGTACAGAAGATCTGCAGTTTATTAATGGAAAGTACCATGTACCACCCACCCTTGTTCAAAAGATTCTTAATCTCTACCATGACACCCCTGGATCAGGTGGACACGATGGCTTCTGGCGCACTTACAAGAAATTGCTTATGAGGTTCACGTGGCCAGGTATGAAAAAGGACGTCACTAATTATATCCGGACATGCCATGTTTGCCAAGTAAACAAAGTGAAGTACAAGCAGTCGACAGATGTTATGACGAACCCCGAATATTCAAAAGTACCTTTTGAAGTGGTTCATCTAGACTTCGCAGAGCTTAAGAAGGGGGAAGGAGTCATGCGAACGCAAGATTTTCTGCTTTCCATTGACGAATATACAAGAACAATCGTGGCTAAAGCAGGGAAAGATGCGAACAGCGTCATCAATCTGCTCACAGATGCGTGTTTTAAGCACACCAAGACACTAGTCTGCGATAACGGTCCTGCTTTCCGTAGTGCCAAGCTAGCAAGATGGGCTAATGACCGAGGAATACTTATTAAGTATTCTTCTCCGTATCACCCTGCAGCGAACGGATGAGCAGAACGGGCCATACGGGACATCAGTTTTTGAAGATGTACCCAGACTTTCGCGGAGGCTGGAAGTGCTGCCTTGAAGCCGTTGTGAAGCACCATAACCGATCCTACACCACGGGTTTAGGCTGCAGTCCTTATTTTGCTACAACCGGAACAGCACCCATACTACCTGCAGATCGTGACCTAGGCCTCCTAGAAAAACTTCAACTTACTGAAGCAGAGGAAAGCGCCGAAGGTCAGAAAGTATACAAGCGCCGAATGAAGAGGAATTTTGATAAAAGGCACAACAGTGACATACCACACATCCAGCCTAGAGACTATGTTCTTGTGAGAAAAGGAGTTACACCTTCAAATGCTAAATATTACGGACCGTTCCAAGTTGTCAAGACAGCATCTCAACGCGGGATATTGAAGAACGTGTGGTACACTGCAGCCTCGGGTCAAAGAGAATGTGCTTCCATTGGCAACGTATTTAAGTATTACACCAGGAGGTGTAATCAAAGAAGTCAGGAAGAGTGAAGCGGTCTGCAATAAGCGCACGGAAGAAGATGAAGTAGAATACGGGTAGAAGTGAAGGGAGAAGAGGTTTTGAATAAAATGGCGGACGACACCCGTCTGTTGAAGCCATGTCTTTTATGTATTAGTTCCTAGAAGGAACGCTACACACACACACACACACACACACACACACACACACACACACACACACACACACACACACACACACACACACACACACACACACACACACACACACACACACACACACACACACACACACACACACACACACACACACACACACACACACACACACACACACACACACACACACACACACACACACACACACACACACACACACACACACACACACACACACACACACACACACACACACACACACACACACACACACACACACACACACACACACACACACACACACACACACACACACACACACACACACACACACACACACACACACACACACACACACACACACACACACACACACACACAATACCAAGGAAAGTATAGGGGATGTTATTTGTATAATTAGGATATAAATGTGGAGTAAAGTGGAAGAAAAGATAACTTGCCGCCGGCAGGGACCGAACCTGCGACCTTCGAATATATATATATATATATATATATATATATATATATATATATATATATATATATAATATTTCGAAGGGTAGCTAAACTCCGAAACTACGGGGCACTAGTGCGTTTAGGAGCAGCGAGTTGCCGACTTTAAATAATCATGTTGCTTGCAGACTTTACAATGAGGTATCACCTTGTTTTCACTGAGCGAAGAACACATAGACGGCTGTGTTCCAAATGAGCATTCTTCAATTACCGAAAAGTTACGTTCTTCTGATGTAGTTGTGCATATGTTAATCTGCATGTTCCTTCTATATGCTACCTATATGCCGTGTCTACCATATTTTCCTGTCTACCACATGTGTCGGAGTGCCAATTTATAGTCAGAGTAGACTATTTCGAAATTCATATTCTTCTCTTTCATAATTTCTTTTTTCATTAATTAATGCATATGATGCACGAGTAACCCGTTGTTCGTCGCCAAAGCGGGAGCTCACGCCTTTGTCAATTAGGTACAGATTTTTCGGCGGCTGGGTCGGTTGGCTTATGAAATTTCCCAGTGTGACTCAAGCTGTGATAGCCGCGGTAGTGGAGGGCTCCAGATAATTCGGACCACATGGGGTTCTTTAATGTGCACTGACATGGCACAATACACGGATCTCTAGCTTTTCGCCTCCATCGAAATGCGACCGCCGCGGCCGGGATCGCACTCGCATCTGACGGGTCCGCAGCCGAGATCCGTGTGCCCACTGAGCCACAGCGGCGGCGTTCGGGGGTTCTTACTGCCTGCTTGTACAATGTACAATGAACTTGTACAATGTCTATTCGTGTTTGGCAGATATAGCACAGATTGGCGTGGATGCACCCATGTTGACGCCTAGTTCGTAGAGGTTCTTAGCTTGAGCCGCAGGCGAGTGCGTCCCGCTGGCCTCTGTCTCGCTCCACCAAGGCACGGCATTCGCCCGTCGAAATCGTGTTCTTTCTGCAACACGTATTGCAGCAGTTTTGGTAGTCGGTGCTCTCGAAATCTAAGTAGTCGGCTGCGGAGAAATCCCGTTGGTGCATGTGGAAGCTGCACTGCTCCGATCAGCCGGCGCACGCTCACACGAAGCGAAAGGCAAAGAACGTAAGACGTAACTGCGTCTAGGTCGCCTCGGCGACGCCAGCGCGGCCAGTGTCCCTCGCTGGTATCGAAACGCTTTAACCATGACCTCCGATATCGCACGCAATCTCGGAGTAAGCGCTAGTAAGTGTCGATCGGGACGCATTACTTTTCACCTCTCAGACGGCGGCACCACGCCCGCTCCGCCCCGCCTATCTACACCGCCAACAGAGCACTGTGCGAGAGAGAATGTGTGAAAGATATAACGCGCGTTCGTGAGGAGTCCAGCATGTGCCAAGCTAGCCTATATAGTTGGTTCAACATAGGGCGCTTACTGTCGCGACCGCAGCGTCGCGGGTTCGATTTCCAGCGGCGGATCTCTCATGTTTTTTTTTTCTCATCCGTTGGCGTCCATTTTATGAACGTCATATCCGGTAACGGAAGTACTTGGTGGACCCCGGCATAAAACACTTTCGTGTAAAAAAAAACTCGGCAGATACCACGCACTGTGGGAATCGATGTAATGCGAAGCAGCCAGCAAAGAGCCGCATACGTCGCCTTGTTTGTCCTTGAGCCAAATGAAATCATTCATGCCATGGAATCTAGTCCACCATATATCACATGTTTGCCATGCACGCATGCATGCACAATCTAGTGTACACCATGCCAATGAAACGCATATTCTGGTATATACATGCATGACCTGTCGTTTATGTTCATCACGCACTCGTGTCATGCCATACCAATTTTGGTATATATCACGTTAAGAAAACGGCCGGAAGCGCACCATGACAGTGGCATGTAAATCATACCGTACATGACATGCATAACATGATTCGCATGTTAAGACCTACCATTTATGTTCGTCATACAGTCACATCGCGCAATACCAATTTTGGTGTGTATCAAAGGAGCGAAATGGCCGCGAATGCACCACGAGCGTGGCATGTAAGTCATGACATACATGGCACGCATGTCATAGTTTTCATGTTACCACCTGTTATTCATGTTCTTCATACAGGCACATCGCGCAATACCATTTTTGGTGCATATCAATCTAGCGAAACGGCCACGACTGCGCCATGAGCATGGCATGTAAATCATCTCGTACATTTCATGCATGTCATGATTGTCATGATTGTCATGTTACCACCTTTCATTTACGTTCGTCATACAGTGGCGTCGCGCAATACCAATTTTGGTGTATGTCAAGCAAGCGAAACGGCACGAGTGCGTCATGAGCATGACATGTAAATCATGTCGTGCATGTCATGCATGTCATGATTTTCATGTTACCACGTCTCATTTACCTTCGTCATACAGTCGCTTCGCGAAATACCAATTTTGGTGTACATCGAGCTAGCGAAGCGGCCGCGAATGCATCATGAGCGTGGCAATTAAATCGTGACATACATGACAAGCATGTCATGGTTTTCATCTTACCAACTTTCTTTCATTCATGTTCTTCATAGAGTCACATCGCGCAATACCAATTTTGATGTATATCAATTCTACTGAAACTGCCGCTAGCGCATCATGAGCGTGGCATGTAAATCAGGTCGTACATGACTTGCATGTCATGATTTTCATGCTACCACGTCGCACTTACGTTCGTCATACTGTCGTGTCGTGTAACACCAATGTTGGTGTATATCACGCAAGCGAAACGGACGCGAATGCACCATGAGCGTGGCATGTAAATCATGACATACATGTCATGGATGTCATGGTTTTGACGCTACCACCTGTTATTCATGTTCTTCATAAAGTCACATCGCACAGTACCAATTTTGGTGTATATCAATCTAGCGAAACGGCCGCGAGTGCGCCATGAGCGTGGCATGTAAATAATGTCATACATGACATGCATATCATATTTTCATGTTACCACGTGTAAGTTATGTTCATCATATATAGAAATGTCTCGTCATACCAGTTTTCGTATGTATTCCTTCATTTAAACGGCCGCGAGCGCCCTGAGACCATGTCATGTAAATCATGCTGCACATGACATGCGCGTCATGATTTGCATGTTAGGATCTGTCATTATGTTCGTGATGAACTCTTGTCACGCTGTACCAATTTTGGTATATATAAAATTAATGGAACGGCCGCAAGAGCCCAAAGGCCGTTGAATGTAAATCATGCTGTTCATGACATGCGTGTCATGATTTTCATGACATGACCTGTCATTTATGTTCGTGATAAGGCCATGTTATGACACACCAATTTTGGTACACATCCGATTTACGGAACGGCCAGGGAGCCCAAAGGCCATGGAATGTAAATCATGCTGTTCATGACATGCGTGTCATGATTTTCATGATATGACCTGTCATTTATGTTCGTAATAAGGCCATGTTATGACACAATTTTGGTATACATCCAATTAACGAAACGGCCAGGAGAGCACAAAGTCGTAGGCGGCTAGATAGATAGATAGATAGATAGATAGATAGATAGATAGATAGATAGATAGATAGATAGATAGATAGATAGATAGATAGATAGATAGATAGATAGATAGATAGATAGATAGATAGATAGATAGATAGATAGATAGATAGATAGATAGATAGATAGATAGATAGATAGATAGATACGCTCAAAGTCGCAGAAGTTCGCTAAGAAATGCTTCGCATTTAAAAAAGCCGCAGTTTCGCCAGAAAGCGACGCCTTTAGAGCGGTAGCAAAGTAGCACACGAAGTAAGGCTCTTTATCGGCGTTTTTGTTGTAAAAATTTGCGGGCTAATTAAATTAACCAGCGCAGCGCCCACAAGCATGAAATAAATGTCGATTGATGACTGCGAACACTCACTGTTACAATGTTGGCGTGATGAAGAACGACGCTTCGTACTACCTCTGGTTTCAACGCGTCTCCCAAGCTAACGCGACCTTTGACGTATGCGCTACCGCGAAAACAGAGCACGCAAGCCATCGGCCATCTTGGGCCGTCCTGTCTTTGCGCCCGCCGCGCATGATACCTTTAGGTACAGTGTACTGTGGCATAGCGACAAGATACAACGCTCGTGCCTTGTATGTCCTCGGCTCAGCGAGGCGACGCGCTCACCAGATAAGGCTCGGGGCGTGATCTTATCTCACTGGGACTTTATACGGAACATCGCGGCGGCCGCGATGATGAAAATTACGGATGAAACGGAAGACGGACTTGAAGTATTATTTGCAGACACGAATTGATGGATGTCGATTAGTGCCGATATCTGTGAAAGTTTATGCCTAGCGGGCGTGGGTTAATAACCATGTATTGGACTTTCTACTGCTGTTGAGCCGGACGGCAGTTGACCTCAGTCGCATTGAGCGGTGTTACACGGCTGGTGCAGCTACCATTGACATCGGAACAGCACTTCGCTTCAACCGAGGCTGCGAACCTAATCGAGACACTGATTAGATGAACTGATAAGATTGCCGCGTCGGCACAATGTTCGCTTTCGTCGCCTTCGTCGAGTGTGCATTCGTTAGAACAAAAAGAAAAAGGAAAAACAAAACTCTGTAGTAGAACTAAAGGGAAACGTTTGCCACAAAATACTTCAATATTCGTTACTGCCATGAAAATTCTAAAGCTTTTTTAGCTGTTGAAAAATGCTTCCAAGGTGTTCTCATGTGAGCACGTGAACTGAGCGCGGCACACTCATGAGTTCACTCACCATCGATTGCATTCGCTCGACACGTCGCTGCTGCTGCTACCTGGTCTTTCCCAGGCTGAAGAAACAGTGTTGTGCCATCTACGCCTGGGTGTAACTAGCATTCACCTGTGCATAATCTTCAAGCTTGAAATGGCCGATACCACCGAGGGCAATGACTGCGCTGTGGGGGGGGGGGGGGGGGGGGGGGGGACTATTGAGCACCTTCTGTGCTACTTCCCGCCTTAGAAAGATGAAAGGTTTGAACTATGTGCAACTTCACAGAAGGGTTCTTAGGTGGTCTACTTCGTTTATGTGGGCTACTTGGTTTATTAACATTATGGCAGAACAGCACAAAATACGGAGCAGTGAAACGCAGAGGACACAACACAGCGTTGTCGTGTGTGTTTCGTTGTCCCGTATTTTCCGCTGTTCTGCCACAATGGGCAACTTTGTCACCTAAAGGGAAATGCCTTCATGCATTCTTGGACCATGGGACAGCGCATAAAAGTTGCGAAAAGGAATGAATGCGTTGCTGAAATCCCTGAACGCTGCGGGAATTAGTGACCGGCTGTGACGTCGCGCACAGAATTGTTACTGTGTCGGCGGCGACAACAGTTTCCTTTCTCTTCTATCATAAACTTTTCTCTCCCTTCTCCAGTGTAGGGTAGCCGACCGCGCTTAGCCTTGGTTAACCTCCCTGCCTTTCTTTTATCATTCTACTCTCTCTTCCAAGCAAATTGTTGTTCGGCTAAAACTGCAGTTTTAATGTTAATTGCCATTCAACTCAGCGCCATTCGGAAGTACCGTGTAACACGGTTATTAATCCCAATAGTTTACAAAAATTCTCGAGAGGATCGGAAGAGAGAGAGAGAGAGAGAGAGAAACATTTATTTACACCCGTCGAGAATGACGGGGGAGGAGGCTTTGGCCTCTGTCCCTTTCATCCCCCTATAGCCGTCGGCCGGAATCCCTTGGGACTCTGCGGCGGTTAGGGCGAGTGAAACGCTGAAAGAGAACCTTCCTTTCTTGAAGCCGATGACTGTGCGACTTGCCAAGCACGTTGCGCAGCACACACATCTCCTCACTATGTATCGCCGAGAGCCAGAGAGAAAGTCCAATCGTGTCGAGGGTAAGAGCGTCGACGTTTCGCCGTACGGTTTCGGCTGAACAAAGAGCGGAACGAGCTCAAGAGGTAGCGGCACATGCGCCGATACGTTAAGGCACTGTGACAAGCAACTTCACGCGGTATAAGCGTATGCACACTAGTAATGTTCGGAGTTTTTATTTAAGTATGCATAGAAAGCAGGCTGCGAGAGCTTTTACCGTTCTCTCGCAGTCCAAACATAACCTCCTTTCGTATGATGCTAGTGACGAAACATAGCCGCTGCAAGGCCATTTGTATGGCTTTTCCATTTGTAAGTATTCCTGCGCCGCTGGGCCTCGTAGCCTTACTGTAAACTCGAATGCAGTTTTGCACCAGTATATAAAGGACAAAAAGGGAGACTTAGGCACCACGATGCACTGAATTGTAGCACATCGTGGCGACTACGTCTCCCTTTTTGTCATTGTTTGATGGTGCACAAATGGTGTTCGTATATGAACACGCCCAACATACAGAGTGCTATATACAGCCTCAATCTTTTAGTTGTAGCTTTTTGTCTGAAGCCCGTTCATTAGCTGTTAAAAACAAATATTAATTTTCTTTGATGAGGGTTTTCGGCACATTGTCTCGTAGCAAAATTAACGTCCCTTCTTTCATAAGGCCACTGGCGGATCGAGAGGGGGGGCAGGTCCAAATGTCGTGACCCTCCTCCCCCTCCTCCTTGATTTTTGAATGTTTACCCCGGAGAGGTCCCTGACAGGTAGTTCTCTCACGCTATTCGCCTGAGGCAGCGCGCTCTCGTAGTCGTGATGCACACAGCGAGCACGCAGCGTCGCTTTGAAACCTGTGCTTAGCAGGTCGTGACTGCAGGCGCGACGCCAGTGGGGGCGGTCCTAGGAGTCCGGGCCCCCCGAAATTTTGGTGAAGTAGGTGTTTTTACCAAAAATAATGAAAATAGGTGTTTTTCTCAAATAGTCAAGGTTTTCAGCCAGTGCACCCCCACCTAAAAAAAAAAAAAATTCCTGGCTACGGGCCTGTCGTGACCTGACACGGTGCGTTAGTTTAAGCCAAGTGATTATCACATTATGCCGCTGATCAAGTGGTCGCGGGTTGGACTTCTGATCGTGGCGACAACAATCCTATAGGAATTCAATGCAAGTACGCTCGTGCACCGCATACTTTTGGTGGGTGATAAAGAAAGAACACACAACCAATGCGATAAAAATTAATCGAGCCTTCCCTTACAGCAAACTGCGCAGTTCCGCGTCTTTAAATCACAAAATAGGCATTTATAGTTATGCTGTGCTAGAAACTCACTCCCTTGTGGTCACCTAAAGCCACGGTTGCGCGGTTACACTCGCTGAAGGCACGAGGACGTTTGAGCGTCTGATTTCAAGATGTCCTGCCAAAAGCGCTTCCCGCGAGAATTTAAAATTCACGATCTCTAGAGCTTCATTTGTAATAGAAACAAAATACTGTCACTTTGTCATCGTAAAGCCAATTGTGCCATTACAAATTTCCTCACGCTTTCCCTCCATGCGTAAGACGGGCTTGCTATATGGCGTCAGTGGCGAATATGCTGAATGGAGTGTGGAGGTGCATGCCTGACTTTTCGCTGTCTCATTTCGCATGTGCGTTCCTGTCTGTGGCTGTCTTGGTCTTGGTCGCCATCGTCGACAGTCGGTAAGCATTTTCTTGACTGCATTCTTGATTGATGCACAAATTGCACCAGCATGAGCCATTAGAATGCTCGTACTACTGGCAATTTGCAATATATGACGTCCACAGGTCGCTGCGTTCTAGAGCGCATGTGAGGTTCGGAGCATACGTCGAACTGCGTCATGTATGCGGCCCATTGTCCGCATAGCCGCTGCTACACTCGCAAACGTTGTCTTCCAAACCGAAGAGCACGTTACACATTGCCGTCATGTTCTGCGCCAGAGGCGTCAGTTATGTAAGAGCAAAGGGAGAAAGAGCGCTCACACCCCGATCCCTACCCACGAACACACACACAAGCTGCATACCTTGCGCACCTTAGCAGCTTGATTAGCGTCTGCATTTTGTTCCAGTCATGTAATATAAGGCTGAAATGAAACTTGCACACACGAACTTCTAAATATAAGTTTACGAATGCGGTTACGCCACATTCGTAAACTTACTTTGCTCACCTCACCCTCAATGCACAGTAAGTCCGGCGTGACTCCCTCCCCCTACCCCTGTTGACGCTGGCTGTGGCATCCCCCTATCCCTGGCAAATGCAAAACCTACGTCTGTGCACTGTGCTAATGCTCGGGTTTGTACTTCCATTCACTCTTGGGTCCCCAGTGCAGGGTAGCGTATACCGGGCTGAGCCCTGGTTGACCCCTCTGCCTTTCTTTTATCCTTCTCCTCCTCATTGTTATACCATCCCTTTGCGCTGTCGCTAAGTTACTGGAAGTTTTGCAAACTTATCGAAGAAGCTACATGAGTTTTCTTTAAGGAAGCTTCTTCGCTATCTTGTTATCGCGCTTTTGAGGCGGTGTCGCTATAGATTATCAGATTTCATACAAAAAAGTCTCTTCTTCTTGCAGGCACAGATCAGACGCATGGCAGGAATAATAACGGTGAGAAAAAAATAAGTCATTATTGCTTTGTATCTATGTCGTGGCGTAAAGCGCGACTGAGCGTATATAATCGTATACCAAAACAAAATTAATGCAGGAACGTGCTCGAAAGTTGACCAACGATGGAGAAGTGTGCAGCATTTGCGAAGGCATCTTGGCAGTTCTGCTTATGAAGATGGGCTATCACGAAGATGAAGCCCTGTACGCAGCCCGCGAGCACGAGTCGATCAGAAGCGCGTTGTTGTTCCTGGAAACTGCTGTTTTCAGCGATTGCGCGGTGTGCAGTTCCCGCATTCTGGACAGTGTAAGTTTTTATATTCTCGCGAAACCATCCGACGGCAGGTGGACCAGTTTGCTTTTAATAACCGTTGAGGCCGGTGCCGACTCTTGTGTCGGCAGCGTTAAATATTGTATTCCACCCTTTCCGCTCTGCTTCCTATTTTCATACACAGTATACGCAGTCATTCTGTGCCCATTGGAACGCTCTAAATCAGCAGTTTGTGTCGGCGCCGCGTCGCCCCTGGGGTGTGTTCATTCTTGACAATACGCGTGACTATTCCTCCATTGTTGTGCAGTCTTCTGTGGGTATTAATTAATATACCACAGAAGCGCCTCAGCTTTCTGCTGCTGGAATCACCGCTGCGTAGGACACCAGCGTAAGCCAGATATCATCGTTCATTGTGGTCTTGTCTGACGCCTGAAACACTTTATTTTTTCGTAAATATCAAAGAACGGTACATATTTTTCGTGCGGCTGACAGTAATAGCCGCGGTTCTCTGTGCAGCGATATTTGCACGGGTCTCAAGCCGCATTCTGGCTTTGCGTCTCGATTCACATTGCCAGCCCTATACTTTCAGCACCTGACTCAAAATAAGTTAAAACCGTGTGGGCACACCGCCTGCGCGAACTGCTTGAAGATGCATTTTGGGAGGCAAGCGAAGAATGGAATGCTGACATGCACGGAATGCTCAACGGAGATCCAACAGGCTGACAATATAGATTTGGTAAGGAGTCTTCGATATCGCTTTGGTAAAAACACGGGCTTCGCACGTTCCTCCGTTTACTTCATTTTTTCTCAGTTATATTCGCACACATTAGCATTCCGCATGTTTCTACTACCAAGTTTCACGTATACATTCAGTGATGGCGGCGATCTATAGTGAAACGAGTAGGTTACATTACTGAGCAGAGAAAGAGAGAGAGAAGAAATAATAGAAAAGGAAAGGCAGGGAGGTTAACCAGTACAGGACAACCGGTTTGCTACCCTACACATGGGGACAGGGTGGGGGAGATTTAAAGATGGAGAGGAAAGAGAGAGAGGAAGATAGAAAGATGGCACATGACACTGCACACACAGAATCAGTCGGCCACTACTGAGCAGGATATTCAAGGGACTGTATATACAGTAAAAGCTCGTTAATTCGAACTCGAAGGGGACTATAAAAGTGTTCGAATTAAGCGAAGTTGAAATTAGCGGGCGGGCGATGAACTGACATCGCACCACACTGCGCGGACAGAACCCAAAGGAGCCACCTCTGGACTGGTTATCACGAATTAGGTGCTACATGTTTGTGGAAGGTGATTTCGTAAATTAAGTTCATGGAGCTCTAAGAGCGAACAGAAATAATTGATCAGTGATACGCCAGAAATAAGCACCGACATGCATTCATGCGAGAAGTGAGCCTTAATCTGAAATATATGACGCTATTTATGCTCCAAAGCACGTTTATTTACGTGGCAGAGTTTACACAATGAAAATGAAAAGTAATCATTCTTTTTGCATTTGCTTGCGTTTATTCTGTCGGGACTCCATGAGCATCGCTTCATACATGTTGACGGCTTCTACTAGGTCATGCGTAGTTCCTAATCGGTAAAAAGGAAGTACATTGTTCTCTGAGGGGGCCATAGACTTAACAAACCTAGTTTCAGGAAATTTTATTGAGGCAATGTCGCAAGAATTCCAAAAAAATGCACTTTGGAATCCGTAACATCACGTGTAGAGATTTTGTCGCGATATTTAAAAATTGACCTCAATTTTCGTGGCCTGGCCACGCTGAAAATGTTGCAGGGTCCTTTTATGCCTACAACCAGAGTCCTTCAAAAGCTATCGAGGACTTTGCTATAACCTTGCGGAAGTATCAGATTATTGTTTTAGCGCTGTTTTGCCTTAGCGCTCCTCATGCCACTGAAATCTAATCGTCGTCGTCATAATAATCTACCATAAGTATAACTTGGCAGTGGGAAATGCAACTGATTTTTTTTTCTTTCTCGGCAGCTAAAGCGCATCTTCGGTGAAGATTACGGTTCTTTCGATGAGAAACTGCTTCACAGTTACTTGGAACGAACCGAAGAGGAGAAGTTCTGCGTAAACACAGAGGTTTGTTTTAATTTTCGTTATTGATCGTCTTTGACATCACAGTTGTTGTTTCACTCTTTGGCCGCACTACGCAACTAAAGACGAAAACGCTTCGATGTCATGTCCTTCCAGGTTTAGTCTGTTAACATACAGCAGTATGCCTTACTTTGTCGCCCATGGCACGGTGGTGCGTTCGCCAACGCCTATTCTGGAGTGGCTATCACATGTCGAATGCTACACTTGCATTTCTGAACATACCATACAGACACTCTTCCAATGACGATGAGACTGCAGAGGAGGCGTATTTTGGCGGATTGCCCGGTTCTTGACTTTAGTGGAAACCGCGCAAGAGAACAGAATGCAAAGGAGAGAAGCACCGTTGTCTGCCCGTTTTTTTATGACCTGTTCTTTTGTACCGTTTCTTCTCTAGAGAAAAAAACTATGGCTTTGGTGCCCACCAAAGGCGTGCGCAGGGTTTGCACACTGTGTGGGATCTGCCGGCATTTGTCTTCTTTGCATTCATCGGGATTTTTCGCTCACGGACAACGCCGATTTTTTCGCTCACACCGTCCACATTACATATTCTGCTACACGGGCTCTTTAACGCTGTCGCATTAAAAATGACAGGCTCTTCACTAATAATGTTCCATGTCATGCCCAGCTAGGGAAATCTGTTGTGGCCCTCGTATGCTACCTTACTGTATCGGGTCTTATGACAACTGATCTGAAGTGGTAATAGTTTATTCATTTCATATTCGAGTCCCTTTTGACGCTAAATGCTGCAGAATGTTTTAGTAATAGTAGCAGAAATATTTGAATAGTACTTACATGCGTAACAGGGGACTCTAATGAATGAAAGCCGTTGCGTATACACGGAAGCCTACAAGAATAGTTGGCTAGAACAACAATTTCTGACTTTATATTTCGTTTTTTTTTTTGTATCCACGAAAAGGTCTTCCTACTGCCGATTTTATTTTATTCTTTTTTTGTCATCAATATTGCAGTGCGCATTAATCTTCAGCGTGCCAAGAGAACTTTCGAAGATGCAGTGTCCTGCCTGCAAGACTATTGCGTGCGTGAAGTGCGGAAGCAAAGTAAGTGCAATATTTGTATAGTGTATATAATTTTTTTAGAAATTATTTCAGGCTTTTGTATGAGCCGTTATCTCTGCTATAGCTGTTGTTATCAAGTGAAGGCGTTCTAGTGGTTCTATTTCTAAACAGTCTTGTGCCAGCGCCTTGACTGCGTTTGACGTGTACATATTCTCTGCTTTCCTTCTATTTCCTGTTCCATATCCCCAGCGTAGAGTTGCCAACCAGACGCTGGTAAAGTTAAAGGGACCCTGAACCACTTTTCCAAGTAATCATCGAATGCCCTAAGGATCAGTTTATTGCCTCACGAACCGATTGCCACCATGAGCCACCCCTCGGGCTTGGTGAGAAAACACATCCTGCGGAAAGCAGATGCTGCTATGAACAGCTCAGCCAAATCTTGCAGTCGTGCGCGGCAGTGAGAGTTTAGAAGCGGAGCGCGAAGTGACATTTTCTCAGGCGCCTTCTTTCCATGCAGAGCCCTGTGCTCACTCTCTTCGGAGCTGCCGGCGCCTGCTGTTTCACGTCGAACAACGGATGGCATGCTATTGGCCAATAGCCGTCATAAATCAAGAGCGGCGTTTGGATCAGATGCGGTTCTTGCCACGGGGTGCCGCCATGTTCCGGCTAACGTTAGAGTAGCCACACTCGCGCGCACAGGCATCACGACGGGAGAGAGCGATCGCGTTTCATGACGTGCGTTGACGCGCTCTGACGTAACTTCTTTTCCCCGTGCCGTCCCTCCTTGCGTAGCTTCCAGCGCACTCATCGGGACGAGATGAGAGAAAGCGCTTAAAGAGTGTGATAAATTCCTGCAACTCCGCTCGTTCTTGGATTGCGAGAAATTTTTGCGGCAATCGATTCGCGATGCAATAAACTCCGATACTGAGGTCATTCGATGGTTACTTGTAAAAGTGGTTCAGGACCCCTTTAACATCTGTTTTTCTTCATTTTCTCTCTGCCAAGTTCAATGTTTCCAACATGACCTCTGCCGCAAAGGAATGTTAATAGATGTGCCGCTACTAATATCACACAAGAACCGTCGAAAGGACATAGATCGTATTTTGCGACTTCAAGGCAGCCTTTTGTAGTTTCCGGGCAGCTCTCGATCGCAGGAATCGTGAGCAGTTAGTATCCGAGATAACAGAACTTCACCCAGCTTTAAGGGATATTGGGCGCGAGGCCCACCACTGGAGACGCCGGCGCTGCAATCGCTGTGACGTGCAGGGTTGGATCACGTGACCTCGCCTCGCTCTGGCGAAGGGAAGCGGACGGTTGAATTCGTTGTTTTTAACCGCTATTTCGTGGCGTTCTCGCTTTTGAACAGAGTTGTTTTGCTCTCACTTCTTGTGTGCAAACCCCTAGAGACTACACCTTCCAGAAAAGTGCAATAAAAATTATCGGCGACATGGTACTTTTCTGCTCCGTGTCACAGTGCGCTACGTACGCGAAGGAGCCAAACGCGAGCTTTCACTTTTACCGCTACCTTGCTTTTCACGAGCATGATGACGCAGGCACCTGTATTTTTTATTATTTCAAGTCCATGGTCTTAAAATGGACACCGACCATAAATGTTTACATAAACGCAAGACGTTCCGGCTCCCGCACGGAGTCTTGTTCACAGTGAAAAATGAATGCGCAAACAGTCCGGTTATGTATGTTTTAAATTATGACGTAGGCAGCGTGCGGACATGTGTGGAAAGTTGCCGCCGTGACTATTAAGCGTGTGCGCGGTTGTCTGGATTGTCAGAGGTTCAAGATAAAGCCGAGGAATCCATTTCTTTTTTCTCTCCCTTATATTTGCCTTATCCCAGTCTACTTCGCGGCCAGTTCGGCCAGCGCGTTCGATGAAACCTTTATGTTACACGTGCTGCTTGAGTTTTTGCTGTACCTGTCTCGCCGACGTAACTTCCCTCGCAGGCTGCGCCCCCCATCCCCAACATTTCCATTTTAATTGTTCTTGTGTCTTTTGCCGACCACACGGCTTTCCGTCCGACTCTCGACTTCAGCCCATTGGGTTCCTTCCTTACACATCATATCTGTAGAATGAGCCCATAGCCAGTGTCACTTGTTGTTTTATGCTACAGGCGAAAACGTGGCCAGTTTCAAACAGTTTCACCTTCTAACAGCGACCGCGAAGTGTCATACTTCTTATCAGTGAAACTGTAAATTCTGGACGCTGGTATTTTCACTGAAACATAAAATTGTCATTTATACCAGCGTAAGTTGCTGCTTGCAGCATGGTCATTCAAGTGCGCAATGTAATACGGTCGGCTGGCGCACGATCCATTTGCTATCGCAATCGAGTCCGATTGAGACCGTATTTTTCGATCGCGATTGACCCCTTTCTGAGAAAGTTCGCGCAGTGGGAGATCGATATTAAAATCGTTCCGCAGATAAACTCCTGTGAAATGTTATCTAGCTACAACACTGAATGAGGCGCGTACGTATACATATGGCTCTCGTGCGTTTGTTTCCAAACATATGAGAGAGGTTGCGGATGCGTGAATCTCTAAGCATGTTGGAGTGCTTCTCCCACAAAGCGGAGAAACCGCTTAAATTTGCCCATGCTTGTCGTGGAAACCGCGTCCCGTTTTTAGACGCAAACCTACAATGAATGAAGTTGCACGGTTGCACGCATTTCTTGCAGTTAAAATATCTTTCTTTGCCGCAAGCACGCGCTAAAGCCCATTTGATATGCTTAGTTTCAATTCAACGCAAAATGATTCGTTACCTTTTACAAAAGCAGCGTGCTCGGCCCCGTGGTTTCCACATCGGTGGCCATAGCAGACGACGCCGGCAGGCAGCAGTCAGTGCGTTGTCTGAGGCATTATGAGGAACGTAACTTTTTTTCTGAGCAGTTATTTAGCATTTCGTACAGTCAGTGACGAAGCCGCAGCAGTATATTTGTGATTTCGTTGAAGTGAAGTACAACAAAAATAAAAAGAGACGCGAAAGCAGCTGCGGGCCGAGCGGGAGAGGGCCGCCGGAGCAATCCAACCTTGCACGTCACACGGATGCCTCTGCATGGCGGCGCCACGGTATGTCCTCGCGCCCAATTGCCCAATCAACGTTTCTAGAACCAGGTCAGTTTCGCAGTTCCCCATAGACGCTTGCTCTTCGAAGTGGACGCGACGACCGACGCTAGAACTAGCGACGCTGCAGTTCCATCTTGCATCATGCCTCACGCATCGTCTGCTACAACACTCATGCGACCTATCGTCGCTGCAGCTTTCGGCGGCCGTGACAGCCGAGACTCGGACATTTAAACTTTTGTAATAACCTAGGCTGTTTCAAAAAGCGATCATTTCACGAGCTATGCTCCATAAACATCAAAAGATAATCAAACGTGACCTGTAATAATGGTACAATCTCACATGCCTAGCTGTCCTCTCGCACGAATATTCCATTGCCGTCAAGCTGTGTTTAGCCGCCACGGTGGAACAGTGGTTACTGTGCTTGGATGCTCACCCGAAGGTTGCGGGATCGACCACGACTACGCCGGTCGCATTTTTTTCCGTGGAGGCGAAAACGACACTGGCTCATGTACTTGGATATGTCATACTAAGGAAGTCGTAAAATAGAGGACCGTTGTTAATTTTCGGGCGAATTAATCCTGATTTCTTGAGAAAGGCGTACAACGCGAACTATGGTTGATCAAGGTACCTGATTTTATTCCCTGAGCTCGGTTAGGCGACTTGTAACGTAGTTGTTCTTCTCGATTCTGGTAGGATTGGCGTTTAGAAGATATTTCTTGCAAGTCCCTGCTCTGATTCGGAGAAGTGATGACCAGTGTTCGTTTCCGAGCCGCTCGTGCAACACGCGCATCAAGACGACATTCAGCTTTGTCACTTTCACACGTGCTAAATCGAAAGAACTGCATCCCAAGCGATCACCGTTCGCAAACAATCACGCACGGGGTACGGAGCAAGCGAGCACAGAGAAACGCGCAACGCGTCGCAGGCGGCTACTCCTCGCGCGTCTGAGATCGCTGCGGCAGGTGCGTCGCCTCCGCGATTAGCTTCGCCACCGCGCCATTGAGAGCAACGCTGCGTTGCCGTATCCGATCCCGGGGGCCACGCCAAGTGAAGCAAAATGGAGCAGCAGCGCCGTAAGTTCACGCGTCGGCCGCCTGTGCCGGCACGCGAGCGGAGCTGCGAGACTGACCTGGTTCTAGAAACGTTGCGCCCAATAATTGTGGGACTGCCCGGTCACTGCGCCATGACATCGTTCATGTCTTTGCTGATGAGGCTGCACAGGCCGCACATAAATCGTAGAGTTCGCAAACTTTTATAACAAACGAAGGTTGCGACTCATTTTGGTATACTCGCTCTTACCAAGACGCAAGGCGCCTTGGAACACCTTCAGTGTCCATTTAAGGAACGATAAAGTACGTCCATACAATTTGAAACACTGAAATGAAATGCTAAATCAATTTAGGCTGGCAGATTATTCTTCGAGTACTTTATTTTCGTTGAATTCACTATCGTAGGTTCATTATCAAAAAAGAACATGAGGGCCAAAGTTTCATTTTTTGAATTTCGCGCTGAAATTTCGTCAACTGAATGTCAGCGTGACGTTATGAATTCTAAGCCTTCCAGAATTTTCTGGAACTTACCATGTCAAAACTCTGTTTCCTTTATAACTTAAGTTTTTTACCGATCAAAATAACGTAGGGCTTAGGGGACGCCGTCAAAAGCGTCATGGCGAGTTTGTGCGGAAACTTCACGGTTGAGTCGCTACCTGCGTTTTCTTTTTTGCACACTTTATAACTTGCCAAGGGTCTTATCGCCGGAGGTGTGGCGATTTGGTAAAGTAAAAGAGCAATTAATGCTAGAGAAATCGTTTTTTGTCTTATGAAGCGTCCCTTTAAGGTGCTACTACCGCCGCACCTTCCCGCTGTTACGATAACTTTTCCGTGTCGTTTATGTCTAAATGTAGCTTTTACAAAGTTTATTCATTCCTCATTGGAGCGTTTCAGTTACATTGGGTCGTATGTTCTTTGTGCGAGTGAAAGCGCGAGAGTTCGCCGACTGTCGCTGATCAAGTCGAGATGAAACGCGCCGGCTCTCTCGGTTGCGCAAAAGACGCATGGGAGGCTCCCGGAAGGGGGGGCGGGGTGAGGTGGCGGTGCGTGACTCGGCAGGACCTCCGATCTTTGACCAGCCTGGCGTGTTCGCCCGTGGTCGCGGTTACAGCGTTTTGACAGGGATCAGCAGGCGGCTCATACCTATGTACGTGTTGTGTTCGCATCGCAAAGTTTGCGTTGAAGCCATAGACAGCGCGAAGGTCGTTTCGCTCGCTGCAGCGGTCGCGTTTCCTTATGCCAGTGTTTTGTTCAGTCGCACGATGTCGGATGCTGAAGGCGTGAGCTGCTAGCCTTACTTCGTGTAACATACTAACTTGTTGCTATCGCATTCACTGCTTCGCCCTTGCTGAGAAACTGACTTTTTTTTTATTGACAGCGACGAATAGCTCACGGACCAATCGCGACCGCCCTGCGTTTGTAATCACCGACGTCACGAACTTGGAAGTGCGCGAAGTTTGAAGGAACGTCAGCAGCTATCCTTCAGTTTATCGCTTTTTTTCTCGCTTATTAAAGCTCTGGTCGCAGTAAGGATGGCACGACTGTGCTTGCTCGTAACAGGATAACCTACAACTAAAGCTCAACTTTCTGTTTCTCCTTAATGTCCCTTTAAAATGGCCAAGTGATGACTTTATATGACGATTTCACTTTACGGTGGACTTCGAAATAGTATGGACGTACATATAGTCGACACGTCGTGCCCAGACACGGCGCGACCACGACGGCCGCGCTAGTCTGCTCAGTGTTTCGCTGCATGCCCCGCTCGTCTTTCTTGCAGTGCACGTAAGGGGACTTGAGTGCATCTGTGATTTTTTTCAGTGGCGAAAGGAGCATGAGAATAGATCGTGTGACGATTTCAAGAAGTGGAAAAGTGAGAATGACCCAGATGATCCCGAATTTAAATCTCAAGACCTGATCAGGAAAACTGCCATCGGTAAGCACTCACCTTGATCGAACCGTTGTTTCTTTTTTTTTTAATCTCGGCTATCCGCGCAATTTTCCTTTATTTAAAGTCTTCGTCTCCTTCCGTTATCTTCCTATATTTCTTGACCTCTTACTCTGAATAATTCAGCTGTTTTTACACTGCCTAAACTCCTTGTTTTTTTTTCCTTCTTCTTTGACTTCCTCTGCTTTTTACTTGGAGTAATGAAAGTCAGATTAGGTGGATTCTGGTTCACTTTCCCATACAGAGCCGCATGCGAATTTCTTATCCTCGTGGAAACAAACGCGTGTGATGAGACAGCTGCCGTATCCTAGAGTAAGAATAAACAACAAAGCGAGACGTTTGATTAAGAAATAGAAGAGTGCTCTAGTAAAAACAAAAGGCACAAATGTTCTCCACAGGCAATATCAGTCCTTTGTTCGGTCAGAAAAATACAAAACATTGCCAGTATTGTCAAAACTTGGTAGCACGAACGTTCTTATTTGTTTCTAATAATACGGTGACATCTGAGAAAAAAAAAAAAGGAAAGCGGACACACACATTGATTTGCTTGGCAAACAATGTTGAACGTAAAGAAAACACATGAATGCGAAGTCCGACTGTAACAATTAAGAGCACTTTTGTTCTATTGTGCTAAGCGCCTGCGAAAACGAAGTTAATGCTCTTGCTGTTTGACAGATTTAAAATTATAAACTTAGACCTCAGCTAGAAGACATACGGTTGGGTACGAATTTAAATAAGGCTCTCTTCAATTCAGTCACGCTCTTGTGACCGTTAAAGAATACAAAATGTGTCGGAAATTATTTCGAGGTCACCCCCCCCCCCCCCGCCCCCCTACATCATACTCACCCACCAACGGCCACGTTCGCACCCTTATAACTGCAAAACTGTAAATTTTCTTTTTTTGTGCTTTATTCCTTTGACTTGTTTGTGCGTTTAACGTGCTTAGACGTTGTCACAATCTAGCCGAACAACTTATGCCGCCAAATAATGGCGCTGACCATGACGCTTACCATCTCACGTTACGCTATTCGCACATGATTTAAAGAAAAGAAAACCTTCCTAGGACAACCGTACCGAGTCATTCCAGCTATTCAACTGTCTGCGCTTCAGCTTGCATTATCTTCTAGTCTTGGCGCAGGGAATAACAATATATCCAACCGACTTGCGCAATAGTCTATTTTCATAATTGTCTGGCTTCTTGAATAGTGAATTCTTACAACTGTTTGGTCCATCTCCTTTGTAGTGTCTTGGTATGGTTGATAACGTCCCCGGAAGTGCGCGGTTATGTATTGCTTAATATATGCGAAATAATATTCGATCGAACATGAGCTAAAAAAAAGTTTTTTTGGTATTTTTTCTTACAATGCCACATTTTCCACAATTTCAGTGTGCCCCAATTGCCGTACGCCGTACTTCAAAGCCAGAGGCGGTTGTGCCCACTTCACATGCGGGAACTGTAAGAGAGAGTTTTGCGAATGCTGCAAGACAGAATTCTGGAAGGGGCAGGTCAGAGTGTGTTGTTTACATTTTGCGGCTATGGGTGAACGCGATTCTTGATCACAGTAGTTCCGCATTTATTCTAGTTCTATCGAAGTGAAGACCTTCACTTCGATAGAACTAGAATGAACTCAATGTATACCTGTATACATTGAGTTCATTTTATGGGTGCGTATCGTTTTACATTCGAGGAGTTGTAGAATGTTGTTTTAACAAAAAAAAATTTTGCGTGCCATTCTTAGTGTTTAGCGCAACTCGGAGTAAAATGAAACAAGGACAGGGCTTTCCTTTTACTCTTAGTTGCGCTCAACACTCAGAACATCATGAGATACCGATTCGCCCAAACTGCTCCTCGTGCGTTTACATGCACCCGTGAAGAGAATTACACCTGTTTCGAATAAGCGAACATCGGCCGCATCATTCACCTGATAAAGGTATTTCAAGAGTGCCCTGAGCAAGTTGACTTGGACATTGTACGATACTGATAATCGGCGGTCTTCCTGCTGAAGCGTATTGGACAGCTGTGCTTGCTAGCAACTGAACGCATGATGAGCGTGACGAAAGTGAAAAACAACTCACAGGGTCCCTTATGCATTCACTAAAGACGACTCGAAGCCGAAAGCCATCTTTTTCTTCTCACTCTATGTATTGATCCTGCACCGACACACTTTGAAAACTTTTGCGCCTAACGTGGTTTTACACTGTCTCCAAGATCGGAGGCACCTCACCTGGTTTTGCATTGCCTCAGTCATCGGATCTTGAGGCCCGTGTGCTTATATTTAGGTGGACGTTAAAGAACCCCAGGTGGTCGAAATTTCCGGAGCCCTGCACTACGGCGTCTCTCATAATCATATCGTGGTTTTGGGACGTTCAACCCCACATATTATTATTATTATTATTATTATTATTATTATTATTATTATTATTATTATTATTATTCGTCATCGGACCACCTTTGACCAAGCTACGATGTCATGCGATGACATCATAATGACGTCACGAAATTTTGCAATCTGTGACGTCATTGTGACGTCGTATGGTGACGTCATCACGTGATGATTTTTTTGCATCACTCGTCCCCGACGCTGACGGGGAAATTTCGCGTTTCATCACACATTTAAGTATTTCGCCTTAAAGTTGTTTCCCCTCATTCTATGCACCTTGTACTATGCACGCTGTGTGGCGGGCGCATTCATCTTCGGGGCCTAACTTCGGTCGTTCGCCATTGTCTTTGGCATTGCGCTAGAATCTCTGCTATTGTTTTTGCCTTACCCACCTTGGTGTGATTGTACCCTCACCAATCGTCACACTTCCTACTGTACTAAAAGTAAACAAATTTGTGCATGGGCGACTAAGACATTTCTGCATTCTCCTGTGCGCCTGACCTATGTTCTGTTGCTTTTAGTCCGAAATATATGAACTTCGTCTAACTTTTCTTGTTTATTCACAAATTGTTCTTTATCACTGACGGCATTTCTTCTTCGACAGGCGTGCGGCAGCGAAGCCTGTAAGAACAAGGGCATGCACGGTCACCATCCCAGAAATTGTTTCTTCTACACCAGAGATTATGCATGCGAAGATCTTATAACGCTTCTCAAGGTATTCTCGCAAATAATTCTTGTAAATATGTCCGAATCGAGATACGTTGAGGTGACTATAAGAAATTATGCGAATTCATTTGATCTTAGAACGCAAAATGAATGACACATTACTTGTTACACTATGCTGTCCGAGTTATAGCTTCAACTAACAATGCACAACTGCTATGTGGACAACAGCCTGCGTTAACATCACTAACCTTGCCCAATTAATCAATTCCACTTGAGCTTGTTTGAAGTCGCCAGTGTACGGCTGTTGGGGCAAGTCGTTCGCCGGATCGTAACACGTTTCCTACCTTATAGGGACACTAAAGTGAAACGATAAAAAAAACCCTGCATGTTATTCTTTATGAGCTCCATTGCCCTGAATATCGCGATAATCGGTTCACGAGTGGAAGAGAAAGTTGCGTCAAGGTTTCATTCTTAAAATTCGCGCCGAAAACACAGCACGTGAATGTCGGCAAGCGTCACGAATTTTAAATTCTCCCTTCGTGTTTTGTCCTCATTGTCTCAACAAAATTTTCTCGAACTTGTCATGTTAGGCCTTTGGCCTCAGGAGAATACAATGTAATGTATTTTACTGAAAAACCATTATGTAGGTCCAGCAGATGAAGTCGATCTATGTGACGACATGGCGAGTTGTTGAGGCAACTTCAAGGCTGCGTCGTCACTTACATTTTTCTTTTCGCGCGTTTTTTTCTAGCTTACCATGCGTCTTTCTGTGGCACGAGCGGTGCTCTTACAGTGCGGAAGTGGGATTTAATAATACGAGAGAAATAATCTTTTTTTATTTATTGTCCCTTTAAGCATGCACTTTTCGGTTTTAAAGGGAAAACGCCAGACCCTATTTACAGGCAGTGGTATCATTAACGTTGACAAAAGCTGCGTAATGTTATTACGCTTGACTGTCTGGCATGTTCAGTACCTAGTAGATTTGGATGTATAAAAAAGCACCTGCGTTGGATTTGCGTTACTAAACAGCATGGCGCTGGTTATTTTCAGGACGCGAGTGTTGCTGTCGATGAAACGGCCCCGCAAGTTGCGACGGCCACATGTACTGTTGGTGTCACCAGTGACGACTATCTTGACTCACCGTGTGGACTCCCAGTATTGAAAGCCGAGAAGTGCGAGTATGTATTGCTATGTTAATTTTTGTTTGGTTTTGCGCGCATTGTTTGGTTTCGCCCGGTTGCCGCTAAAAAAAGTGTGCTATTTTGAGAGATGCGCTCGGAATACAGTCAAACCCGCATATGTCGAACTCAAAAAAAAAAAAGGAAAAGGAAAAAAAAACGGGGAATTAGTTCGATTTATCGTATAATTCGATGTAAAACTTCTAATAAATTTACCATGTTTCCGGTGCGCAAGCTGGCTTCGCGGCACGGATTTACGATAATGCAAGGAAGGCGGCTTCTCGGAAATATGTTCGGTCTTTTTTTTCTATTTTTTATTTTTCGGTGGATTGTAGTTGAGGGCGCGGGTTATACGCTAAAAAATACGGTAATACTCTCTAAATACATTCACCGGGGGCACTTATCGGCGCCGAAAATAGTCTCCGATCGTCTTTTGTCTGTTCGCGAAGCGAACGGCTACAGCGCGCGGCGGGCTGTTAGGCGCGACGACGAGGAATCTTGGGAGGAAACGCGATGGCAAGCGGTAGTTTCTACTCGCTCCGCGAGACGCCCTCCTAATCAGGCCGCCCGCGCTCCCAAAGGCATGCGGGAAAGTCCCCCTTCCGTGAGGAACAACCAGCTTCTTGGGGCGTTTCGCGCTGTCTGATTTTCGATGTATGAAGTGTTCCGGCTAATTTTGTTCGATGTAGCCGTAGATTTTCCTACGTATTGACGTTAAAAAACCACCAGAAACCACAGACTGAACGGCTGTCTACCAGATGCAGTTACGACGTGTCACAAACACTCTCACCCTCACCGCCAGCAGCCACGCGCTTTGAGAATCGCGTTTCAGTCGCCGAGCACTGTACATATATATAAAGAAATTTAGCCCATGGATATAAGTTTACATAATGTTCATTCTGCCAGAGCTTTCCCATAACATTAGGCGACGTGTCGTAATGCCTTTCGTAGACGTGAATCGTGCCTCGTCACTTCATTCTGTACTTGCCTCGTTTTTCTCGACAGGAAGCATTACAAGGAGATTCTGTGCGACTTGATTTACCGCCATCGTGTGGACGTTCTGAACGTTTTCAACCAAGACAAGCTCGAAAATGAACTTCGGAAACACAACAAAGACATACCGCCGCTTTCCTCGGAATTAAGCCAGGAAGAAAGATTAATTCGCCTCCGCGAGGTAAGTCGCCCGACCATAGGCCGGCAAACTCACTCATGAGTCGACTCACTCAGACTGAGATCGAGCCACGAGTCTGAGTCTGAGTGTGTCCGGGTGAGTAATATTTTGGGGAGTGTGAGTCCGAGGGAGTACGGTTGAGAAACATTTTGGCGAGTCATAGTCCGATTGAGCCCTCAGGGCAAAATATATTTCGTGAGTGAGTCTGAGTGAGCTCCGCATTTTATTGCCGACCATGCGCCCGACCGACAGTGATGACGCAAGGAAGAGTTCGCATTTGTGACTCTGATGACTTGTGTGAAACTTGGCTCTGAATTTTATGCTGCTGTCTGTCTTGTTTTACTTTTATTCTAAATGAGTGAATGACTTTCGTCGGTCATTACCATAATTACCACTACCATAAATTAAAAAAAAACGAAAGTTGCCGACAAACTTTACCTGCGAACATTACGTGTGCAACTGCAAATACAAGATGTGTGCGTTGTGTGCCTTTATTGCACTTTTAAAGAAAGCATGGGACCCGCCCTGGTAGCTTAATGGTAATAATATCCCAGTGGACGGCATGTCTTCTTTTTTGAACGAATGTTTATACCAGCATGCCAGTTGACGGTGCACCGTTGCTTATATAGATGCATTATTTTAGTGGGGCCACGGGATCTGCGTCAGCACTGCTTTTGGGTGGGGTAGACGGCGCAGCTTTTCGAAGATATGGTGCTATTTGATAGAACCACCACACATCCGTGTTGACTTTAAGAAAGCGATAGTACAGAAATGCAGTGGTTTACTTGAGCTAAGTTGTGCACGTGCATATAGTGTGGGCTATTGAATGACATTCTTTACGATGACTGCCAACGTGTTGCCCAGGAGGAAGTGGGCGATGAGGTCATCGTTGATTAACGGAGGCAAATGGATTTTTTACGCAAGAAATAAGGGCGGCAGAACTGCGCATGCGCAGTTCTGGCGTGATCTCGGGGAGGCCGGCCAGTAGAGTAGGCATAGCTATCCGAAAGACTTCTCGTTATTCTTGCCATGAACGGAAACTTCGCTGAAGCGAACTAGGACGAGGCTGTAGTCGACACAAGCCTTCAAAGAAAGCGCGATATGGGTTTAACGTGTCGGACACGACGGCGCCATTATTTTGAAGAGGATGTTGCCGTCGTCCTTCTCCTCCAGAAAGCGGCGACACATCGCCCACCGCAAAGGAAACTGATGGCAGTGAACGTTTGCAGCGGACGTGCCTTGTACAGGAAGCTAGGCCTTTGGGTTGTTTTTTCTTTTGCACAAATACGCCGTGTGGCATAATCAGAATGATAAAAATATAAGGGCGTGTTCCCCGTATAAAATCTAGAAGTGGCCGGTGCAAAGGTGCATTGGCGAATTTCAGGTGGGCGGCCGCGGTGTTTGACCCAAGCTTCGTTGGTGGCGAGCGCATTCCGTTGGAAGACCCGGAGAGCTTTTCAGAAGGTGGTCTAGCGTTGCTTTCCTAAGGCCTGCAGGTGCGGCGCTCGTCTATAGTTTCAGTGCGCGCACGTATCTATCGTTTATGTCGTCTCGACGGAGACGTTTAACAAGTAGATATCTTGCATCAAAAGTTATATTTTATTACGCTTTTCAAGGTTTTATACTTGAAAAAAAAATTGACCGCGTATCTGCGTGCTTCGCTGCAAATGTCGTCGAAAGACGATAGTCTTCTGTTGGCCGTACTACGAGTCCTTTTCCTCCTGTATTTTGAATCGCCGCATCTGGCTCATAGCGTCGCATTTTCAACGCAGCCCAAAAACACTAGCATTTTCAGCGCAGCCTAAGAAACACTAGGGTCTTTAGAATTACGTATCTATGTATTTTCTACTAGAACACACCACCTAATTCTTACGTATTGATGTTGCGCCTCAGATATGCGTAAGATTTGCTTTTCGATCGACAATGTTCACAAGTATGAACCCCGCTACCAGTTCAAGATGGCTGGGCGTTCAGCAAGTGGTTAAACTTTGGCCGAGTAGCTGAATCGGGAGACTGACAGACAAACAGAAAGGCAGACAGACCAAAATTTCTGCGTTTATGTTCCCCAAGATAGACTATTGTCTTTAAAATGCGAACGCGACCGTGTCTACATTTTGAAGGCTGTGCGAGCGTGCGCGCCTTGTCCTTCTCAATGTAAAGCCGGATTTTCTGACTACGCAGCTGCGCACGTACTCAAACGCCGGGGGACCCCAAAGCTTGAAAACCCTGATCTAAAAATACAAGGGGTGTTCAAATGAAAAAGGTACGAAATGACACTGTGGGTATAAATGAAAGCTATTCAGAGTATACATCATAGGCCTGAGCAGAACAATCCCATTGATAAACGAGCCGAATAATTTTTTTGTTCTTAGAATTTCTTTGACCGTGACGAGACCCAGTCCTTCAATGACCTTGTGTTTGTCGTCCAAGTTGAAGCGCTTGCCTTTCAGATGTTTTTTCAGATTTTTTTTGGACGTTTTTTTCACCGCCAACATTCGCAATGTGGCACGCCGATCACTTCTCACTAGCTCGTCCACCTTGTCGATGAGATCGGCCGTGATGACTGTGTTTGCCAGGCCTGCAGTCTCGGGTCATCAACCAAACTCTCACGGCCTGCACGGACACGGGAACTCTATTTTCTCACGGACTTGTCGGACACGCAGTCTTCCTCGTATACGGTCCCCATCCAGCGATGACTGGTGGCCGGTTTAACCCTTCCCGCTGTTAGAAATCGGATAACGCCTCGCTGCTCCTCAATCGCCGAATTTTTCAATGTGAACGCCATACTGTCCTCACGCGCACTGCCGCGTCAATTGGACGGCGCTCTTTATAAGAGCCTCTGCTGTCTCCTGCGCATGCGGGCGACCCCGCATGCTCCGATTCACGACGGAGACTCCAATCGCATTCCTAGATTTATCGCTACGTTCTCCCATAGCGGCATAGGCATCATGTTAACGGTTACGTTGTTACAACGTTCCGCACCTGTTCATTTGAACACCCCTCGTACTATATATTAGAGAATGCATAAGACTTTCTTGTACTGCCGCTTACAGTGAGTATGAAAACTTGAAGACAGCGATACGAACTCTTTTCAACTCTGCTTTTTGTTTCAGGTCGTCGCCCAGGCTGTCCCACTTCCGTCATAAGCCGACGGAGAGCGAGCAAGCACGAGTAAAGTTCTTCAAATTGCGATTGAATTGGAATGTGTGATATGCGGTGTGCTGTGCTTTTCAATGAAATTGAATAAAATATGTATGTTATGTTGGATGTTGCTGCACCCAGAATATGAGATTTTTAACGCGATAGTGTTAAAGAGCCCGTGTCGCAGAAAATGCGGCGTCGGCGTTTGAGGCGTTGACCGTTCGTGAAAAATCCCTATGGATGCAAAAATATGAAGTCAGGATTCGAGCCTTAAAGGGACCCAACCTGGGCCACAGATACCATTAGCTGCAGGTGTGCGTCGCTTCCACCTGGTTGGGTATTCTGTGCTCTCAGCCATGCATGGCTCTGTTGATAGCGCAGTTGTTTCAAGAGTATGTTTGTCAGTCGTTAACGACTCGCATACTCTAGCACTACCGTGTTCTTTAACTCTAACTCTCTCGCGTTCCACTCTCATAGGCGAAGCTTAAGCGTCTTCGCTTTTTTTTCCCTCTCTGATAAAGTACTTGCAGATACACACACAGCATTCACTGTTTCGCTCGCAAATCGCATACTTTATTGCAAGTGTTCTGATTACACATACTTTATTTGGAAATGACAAGGAACTACAGGAAAAAAAGAGGAAAAAATAAACAGTGAACCTGTCCATGCAGCCATTCGCGATGTTTGAGAAGGATTGTTCTTACTTGGCAAATGAAAACTCTGAAACTAGTAATTTTGCTGTGGAAGCGTACGGTTGGTGTCAAAAGTTCGCAGGGCGTGGACTTCGCGAAAATGCCGAATTTCAGCGAAATTTAGCACGCTGCCAGTAAAATAGCATAACTCTATGTTGCTTGCGTACCCTATAGTGCAGTTGGAAAGAATTAACTCAAAGCTAGGCGTGCCAAAGTTCGGAAAACATGTAGCAACTTCTTTCGAATTCCGTGCCCCGTAAACATGTGACGGCGACAGAATCCACATATTGCCGTAATTCACTTGTATTATTAGTCGCACATCGCGCGTGGAACCAAGGACACTTTCAACGATTCTGCACACGTAATTTTCAGCAAAAGAAAGTACTTGAAGAACTCTTTATTTTGTCAGTTTTTACAGGAATAACAATGTCCTCCCACGAGTTCCGGCTCTTGGGAAGAGGCATTTTGAAATCGCGTCCGATGTCCCGGCGCTCGCGCATCGTAATTTTAAGAGCACCAAAAGAGTTTCCGGCACCTGAATATTCGAAGGCTGAACAGGAATGGTTCAAAGGGAACCTGAGCAGCACCCGATGTATGGGCACTACTCAAGTGAGGCGTCATGCGCCGTGCACAGGCTCGGGAATAGCGGTTGTATGATGCAAGCTACCGTACTCTGGCTCAGCAGCTGCGCACGCTTGAGCCCGATGGCAGCCGCAAGGTCGGCGACTGTTCAGTTTGCTCGTTCATATAGTACAACAAAAATACACTGTGCACAAAACTCTCTCTCTGTCTTTATCATGGCGGAAATTAACATATTCCACCTCACCAATTCCGTGCAGTCGGGTGGAAACGTAGACGATGACATGCACGTCGGCCGCTGAGCGTTGCAGGAGCCTGTAACGTTGTGATGTTCTTATGACGGGGACATCGCAACGTGCGTGTCATGAGGTTTCTTAATGGGATTCCTCCACAAGCACTTCTGCAAACTGCGTACTAACGGGGAAGAAGCGAAGCAGGGGAATGACGCCGAGGCTTGGCGATATTTTTTCCTCCCGTGGTTGAGCATTCAGCACCTTTATACACAGTGCACCACTGCATGGAATTTACGAGGCGCAGTCGATTAGGAGTATAGTACAGGCGCTCTTTAAATGTACGCACGCAGCAAAAATATACAGGCTTTTATATACAGGATATATGTTATGATATGACTGACACAAAATATCAATACACGAAAAAATATGCTGCATCAGGGCAAATGATTATGAGCGTAAAGCCACAGGAAACATTCCACAGAAGCTGAACAGAGCTCGCTCGGTTTTCATTTTGAAGCCAGCAGTCTCGCAAATCAAAGCAGTGGTATCTACAAAATATCTGAAAAAAAAATCCGCCGCAATTCGGATAAAGAGTAGGCGTGTGTTTCTAAATCTTCACTATAAACAGATATTGTCGTGAATAATAATCAGCTTCCACGTTCAACACGTTACTATGAAATAATGAACGAAGCAGATACGCCAGTTTCGTATCCACATTAAGACATATTGGCACTAGAGCACACCAGCTTTGTCACTCACCGAACTCGTCGTCTAAGCAATGTGCAGTAGTCCTCTATTAATTCAGTTTTTCAGTTTGACCTATTCGCCGATTTAATTAGATCGTACTCGCAACTCTCGGTAAGTATAAATAAATTTCCTTGTGTCTGCCTTTTAGTTTTACCGCTAAAATTGGCCACCTTTTTAACGCAATAGGTTAAAGAGTTAGTATCGCAGAAACTCCGGTGTGTGCGTCGGCGTCGTTGGTTGCGAGCGAAAAATCTGATTGAAATGAAATACATAATAAAAATCTGAAAATCTGCGGTTCGAGTGAGAACTAAACCAGGCCTTTTGCGTGCAAGCAGGCGGTCTACCACGGAGCCACGCCATTGCTTCGGCATAAAAAACATTACGTGAATGTCTTGTAGTGGGAGGAGTGTCCTTAATGCTTGCAATAGTGCGTGGCAGAAACGTAGAATCGCGTCATGCGTCAAAGCATGTGAATTGCGCAGAGTGGGTGTTTTAAAGGTCCACCCATTGCAAAGCGCTCAGGGTATAGTTAATCACCAACAGCTGCAAAAGCATCAACAAAGTGAGCAGTTGCGTAGGTTTGCGTGTTGCTTCACGCACGCGTAGTGGGCCCTTCGCTGATTCGCAAAAGGAAGAATTATGGCGTAGTGGGCACTCGCAACTGCACTTGCAGTCGGCGTTCTAGGATTGTTTGAAACGGCCAATGTTACACGCGCAGACGTTCGTTTCTTTGCGGTACAGTTGAGGCGCCCACCGAGAACCGAAGCCAGGCTAGCAAGTGAGAAGGCGGTGCGCACGGGGCCCGATTGCGCTATCGCGTTCTATCTCTTGAAGGCGAAACTCAAGCGTCCTCCAAGTTTTTCATGTCCACGAGCCCCACCAATTTCGTTTCATTCAGGGAATCAAAGGGGAACAGGGAGAGCCTACACGCGAAGAAAATTAGGAGGCACGTGCCTTGAAGTTTCCTCTTTTTATACACTCGTGCAACGCAATTGCGAGTTTAGGAATGAACCACACGGGTAATTTCGTGAACACGTGCCCCGTGCTCCTTACGTCGCATACTCTCTCAAGAACTGTTTTAGATTGCTCCCGGTTTGCCACATAAAGACTTTCTTTTGGACAGTCGCGCCTACCATGACTCTCTTAAAATAATAGAATGATCTCCACAAGAGAGTTACTGCGTTTATATTAACGACAGTTATACACACAGTAAATATATGTGGCAAGTCGGGACTCATTAAAAGGAATAACAGATAATCTTTTTTTTTTCTAGAGTGTAAGGTGGCTATTTCCTCGGAGTTAATGTGGCTCCTGATTACCTATTTATTCTTTAATCAATTTTAGCGCTGGCAGCATAAATTATGTACATTGGCAACTTGAATGAACACTCGAGTCTTTGTTGAAACTTCTGCACGTGCAGTTGACAGCTGGAGTATCGTGTGGAAAAAAAGAAAAGATCTGTCGTTTCGTAAGCGCAGTAATTACTGAGGATGTAAAGTTCTACCTGACTAATAACCGTTAGGATGTTTACATCAAGGTTGATATGATTTGTTACGAAAGCAACGAGGTCGACACAAGCAGCATGAGTGGTTCGTGCGTCGCCATTAAGTGTTCGTCTACCTCGCGGCCATCTGCGATGCGAGCGCTCGGCATTTTATTCGGCTGCACAAGTCGTCGAGTAGGAATCGGAAATTACGTGACCTCGCTTTCACTGTCTCAATTCGTACGTGTGTCTCACGGAGTTAGCGCGGGTAAGCCGCCACACGTTCCCTAGCTCGTGAAACCAGGGTTGCTACTTGCATGAAACGACACGCGAAATACAGTATATATTTTTGTCCTGTTGTACGCCTGAAATGTTTTGTTTTGCGCTTCACATTTCTTTTTTACCTTGCTATGCTGCCCAAACGCAATTTTCGAAATGTTACAGCGAATTAAAATTGGAGCCCTTGTAATCTTGTTAAGTGTCCTGTTTCCTGAGATGTTTTTTTGCACTTCACATTGTCTTACTCTGCTGTGCTTCTTAAATTCCAGTTTGGATAACTACCGCAAATTAAGATATGAGCTCTTGTAACCTTGTAAAGTGTTCAATTCGAAAGGGACATTTTGCAATATACTTCTCCATATCATTTCTTAAGAATGCATTGAAACGTGGCGTAAGCACTGCTCACAAATCAAACCCTGAATAGAAGCGAAGTTATGCGCATGATTTAGTCGTCGCCAGCTCTCGAGGACTTCTATGTATCTCTTTCGCCACCGTATGATATTCGGAGGCGCGTTTATTGCTGTCTGTGCAACACTCCGATAAGCCGGCGGTATCGTGCACAAAGAGTCGTACCTGCGAAATTAACAACTGAAGCTTTGAAAATTGAGAGTCTCGGCGCTGACTGTGTAAGCACTCAACCTCTCTCTGTAGATCCGGCATACCTTTCGTGTATGTCGTAATTATTTGCGAAGCTCCCATCCCTTTAATTGGGACCCGATGTGTTGTGTCAGTGAACACGAGATGAGCCTCACCAAATAGGGGATAGTCCACTTGAAGTTTGCAGTGACTTAGTATAGGTAATAAGTAGCGTCAGGCAGAATTTTCGTCGAGGATTGACGCAAACGTCTAACGTACCTAAGGGGCGATGCTCTTCAGAGAATAACCTTTCCTGAATACATAGCTGTCGTGATAAAATTCACGCAGAACATGAAACTTTATCTGTTGTATTTCAATATTATTTAGTTTGATGATGTATTGCCATGTCATTTAGTACCCACTGGAAGTGAAAGAAAAATGTTTGGAAAAAAATCTCACAAACAAATGACAAATAAGTTCAAAATTAGTCGTCATTTATGCTTTTTAGCTAAAAAATGTTAATCTCGAATGCCATTATTGAGGACATTGTTAAGGCTTACCTGTTTTGAAAATGACTAATATTGCTGTATTACAAGTTGAACTATACATTTGGCTTTTACAGGACGGAGTGCACGCAAAATATGACTAATAATGAGTCACATTAAACATAATACTCTTTGTGCACGAGCCATAAAATAGCCTAAGAGAATAGGGCAACTGAAAATTCCTATTATACGTGATCGTTTGCTCAAAATTTGGGCTAAATGCAGGCCAACTTTTTCCAGAATAAGTGCAAGACTTTACAATTTTCCAGCGGCGGTAAGTTGTATTCTTAGAACCTATTCTTTTTGCACTGCGACGACATGATATTTATAGCTACATCTGTCTGTTTTCCCAGACATTCTTTTGATTGTTCGCTGGTCTAATTATAGTCGTTCAGAGCGGTCAACTCCCGAGTTGGAAAGACGCCAAACTTCTGTAGAAACTCTTCAAAAATTTTGTGGCCTCTGTTACGGCATGGCTCCAGAAGTGCCCGAAACCTGAACACTGTGTGAATGAGTTCGTTGGCTCAAAACAACCAAATGGTATCGACAGACTCTGCTGCCTTTCAGGTTTTGCCGCAAACACTGCTAGGCAACAGCTTTTCTTCTGTCAGTTTGTTATATGTCATCGTCGGCTTTGAGAATTTTGATAATGACCTCGTGGCGGCGGAGCTTGCTTCTGATTGCGCAAAAAAAAAAAAATTCTCCCCCCAGAAGCAAAACTTCTGATGGTGAGCATAATCAGTATAGCGTGAATAGAAAAAAAAAACGAAGTTCTTACAGATAATATGCCGCAATAAATATGAGCTTTCACATTCTTGTTGCATAAATATCTTGATTTTTCGCATATGAAGTAGAATGACGAAGCGTAATTTTTTGCAACTAAAATAATAAAAACAATTTAAAAGGACAACGCAGCTGTTGGGCTGACATTTCTCTTGAAATGTAATTTCGGTGGTAAAATCGGCGATCTGTAAGAAAACCATTGCTCCCAAAAGGTAGGCCTCCTGATGCGCAGAGGGAAGTCAAGGCGAACGAAATGAGTAAAGCCGAGTGGGTGTGCGCGGTAATTACTCTTGCTTCCCGCCCACCGTTCAAGTAGTAGCAATTTCCCTTGAGAAAGCCTGCACGGCTGTCTATCTCGAGATTCATTTCTTTCATGTACCTTCTGAGCATCCAAGAGGAAGAACTCTGCATAATTGAACCTTCAGAATTCTTTTTCAGGTGTGTCTGTGAAATGTTTTTATTTTGTCGCTTTAATGTGTTTATGTTTGCCAAGTACGCAGTTAAGGCGCTCCACTTTTGATAAAGAGGCAACAAACCAGGTCCCCATCTTTGGCGCGGCGAGCGGCGAAATGAAAGAACGAGCGTGTTTGTGGGTCCCTTAGAAACTCCGCTTTGCTAGAAAACCGGGAATGAGGAGGTCTTTTGTGCCCGCACAGAGCATTGTGTTACAATTCAGCGCAACTCCACAGGCTGTGCAAAGAAGTAAAAGTGGTCCTCTATTAGGTGACCTTCTTGTTAGCGTAGTGATTCGTTTGTCAAAAATGTCGCGCGCGTGCGTTTCGCAGGGACGGATGCCTGGCGCACTAAACTATTTCGCCGAGGTCCAAGACCGATCTGCCCGTTTTCGTTTTAACGGATACCATAATTTGCCCTTCGCAACTGCTCTCTCCTTTGCCATGTTTACCTTGAGATATAAGATTTCAGTAGCCCACCTTTGAGGACATAGTTTCTACTTGTCCTAATTTTGGAGCCCATCTTTACGCTTATAAAAGCTCGGCATCGCTAACAAAATATATCTGACGTGTTGTGCTCGGGCCCTGCTTCGACGTTATAGTTTTGTGCCTCACTGTTTTACACGTAGTGAGTCTCAGACTACCTCTTCTGGAACTGGCAGCGTAGAGTGGAAGCTATTAATGCAGGGAAAAAAAGCGCAATGCGGTTAATGCGGCAGGTGTGGTGATCAGTGCCATTGAACTCAGTTTCCATGTGACACACAAAAGAGCGTGTTTTTGCCCTTGTTTGTTTATGTACTCCTAAAAAGTGCAACAGAATGGTTTTACTATAAAGCTCATTTAAGAATTCAGTCCGAATGTATATTCTTTTGCGCATGCACCATTGCAGACGACTTCTACGACACGGGCGTCACAGAATGAGAAACTTGGTGCGCTGTGCAGGTCCATGTGTTGAAAACCGTACTAATCCTGCTGTATTAGAAGCTTAGTATGCTGTGGATATTAGTACCATAGTAACGCAGAGAATATGTTCACGGCTGAGTTCGCAAGTTTCACAGCAGCAGCAGCAAAAAAAAAAAGAAACATTGAAAAAAAAAAGAGTAGCTTCTTCGCACACTGCATATTCTCGATAACGTGTGTTTTTTTTTCTTTTACAAGCGAACAAGCACACACTGGGCACAGAAAAAAAATTTTTCGGAACAACGCTTTTTTTGTTGTACTATTTGCAAGTGCTTTGACAAAAAATGTATATCATATTAATCCTAGTTTAACCAGTTTAACGTGGCCTTACAACATCACCATCACCGCCCCGTGCTGCTCACAAATACTTGAGTATATACAGTACGGCGTACAGTACACTTCAACGGAAACATCGTAGGCAATAACCATCGGACCACACGGGGCACAACAGAATCACTTTAGTCTCAGTGGCCTACAGGGGCCGGACTGAAATGTGTGACGTCGGGTGCTGGCACAGCGTTTCTGCGCATGGACACGCGGTAACGACTTGTGCACGGGATGCACGCCGGCGCCTTTTCTTTCATTCGTTAGATTCGCGCGGACAGCGTCTCCCAGCCAAGGCCGCCATTTGGCGCATGCGTCGCTGCGGCGCAATGTACTGTAATGATGGCCATACGGGCGTAGCGTGCCTCGATGCCTAGTGGCCAGGCGGATTATAACGTGTGCCCGCGGCTTGCTTTGACGAGAATATCAAAGCGAACGTACGATAAGCCTTCCCCCAGCTATGTACACGGTTTCGCGAGCTTAGACGATGACGAAAAAGAGGGGAGGAAAGTATGGGATGGGGGTGCAAACAGCTAAGGGCTAGTACTGGACGAGCTATAGACTCCGGGTAAAAAAAGTAGCGCTTCTATTAACTGTTGGACATTGCGAAGAGCGGGAAAATTTGTAGGAAAAAACAAGAGAGGCAAGGCAGACAGGACAGACACTCAACAGCAACCCCAGATATATTGAGACTTCCTTAAAGAGCACGACACTCTTTCGCCCTTTCTATTAACAACTGACATTTTACATTGACTGTGACGTAGAAGCTGAGTTAATTTTTATGGTGAAGTAAAAAGAAGGCGAATTGGTCGCCATACTTGTGTGACGAGTAGATCTGCCGATTCAGGATGGTGTGAAAATTCGAATGGAAATGAAAATCGCCAGAACGCGCTCTACGTGGTTCACGTACGCATGAATCGAAATTTGTTCTCTGAAAAAAAAAAACGGGCTATCTGCAACACTTGACGGTTCAGCCGAAGCATGCCTGCAAATTAGGACGCTTGATTCATCTTTCTAAGCGAAGCCAACGTTGTACTGGCCACAGACACTAATTCCGGCAACCCAATGCGAAGATGTAGTGTGCATTAGCACAAGTGACGTGCCTGCCGCTACAGTGCAAGAATAGTTCATTATGCTCGTTGAAAACGATGCTTTAGGTTTTCCCGAAGGAATAGAAACATAAGTATGTATTATGTGAAGCCTACACTAGCGTATGGAATGCCTCAACGTTGAAGTGTCTCGATTGCCTTAGCGTCTCGCGTCAGCCTACACCGAACACCCTACACTTCTGTGTGTGACCCAAGGGATATATCTTCCTTCAAAGTAAGAACAGGAAGCAAGAAAAAATAAAATAAAAGAAACCTAGGCGAAAAGTGTACGAGGAGGTTGGGTGCTTTCTGTTCTTTAGTTCTTGCTTCTCAATCCTCTTGAAAGAATATAAAGAAACGCGCTGCAGGGGAAGTTTAGCAAGATTAACCACTCGAAGAAAGCCATCGTACCAGTGAAATCAATGAACTCGTTTACACACAACATGATTTAACCCATCATCGTCTGTGAGAAATTATAAGCAACTTCGCTGTTAGCTTAAGTCCGGTACGATTCAAGATCGTAGTTTGAAGACTTCCACCTGTGAAAGCTCTCGCTTGTTGGAAGTGTCGGTTGTCAGGGGAAAACGTACGAGGCAACTACCGTCAGTTTTTATTGCTGAACTTGTCCGAAAAGATTCGAAAAGAGTTGTTCGTGCTTTTTCTGCGTGTATACGCGTACAACAATTTGCTAGAGCGACGAAGAATGTAGCGTTTAGACTAGAAGCAAGGAAGAATGTACAGTCGGCCAAATGTATTGCGGAGTGTGTTGCCGTAACCTCAGCCTGAAATTGTACAGGTAACATCCAGGCGTGTTTTATGGTGAAACCGCATAGGAGAGTTCCACAACGGTTTTTGGGAGGCGATGTGGTCGGTCTCCACAAGCCGCAAGTCTACTAAAGCCGCTGCAACGCACACGAATATGCGTCTGATATAATGGACAGTGTGCAAATACTAGATGAGGATATAATGAAACGCTTAAAAGGACTCGGAGCCCACCGCAGTAGCTCGATCAGTGGCTATGACGTTACCAGGTAGTGGGTGTTTGATCCCAGCCATGGAGACCGCATTGCAAGGGGGCGAAACAAACAAACAAACAAACAAACAAACAAACAAACAAACAAACAAACAAACAAACAAACAAACAAACAAACAAACAAACAAACAAACAAATAAATAAATAAATAAATAAATAAATAAATAAATAAATAAATAAATAAAACACGTGCCTTGAGTGCGCGTTGAAGAACCCCAGGTGGTAAAATTTCATATTGAAGTTTGTAATGTGGTATGATTCATAACCAATATCGTGGTTTTGGCTCACAAAACCCCAGAATTTAGTATTTATTTCACTGAGGAGATTCCAGTGTGGTGAAAGATTGGTATTGGATGTAATGAAGCGTTTACAAAGCTTACGGTAAATTTTGGGCAGTGTAGAACCAGAGCCCTAGGAAGGTAGGAGAACTCTCTTATGCAGCTTCGTTGTCCCAAGTATGAGTTGCCCGGTTTGCGTCCATATTGGGAAGTCTTTGTATGTATCGCCTCCCCAGTACGACAGGTCCCAGTGCAAGATGTCTCTACCCCGTTATTGAACGCTGCCCCTCATAGTATGGGCATTCAGCCCGAGTCGGGCACACCACGCTCTAATGCGCGACGTATCAGGTATTCTTAAGTGCTCGACGCAGTAGTGGTGGTATCAGTGGGCACTTGCACAGAAACTAGGTGATTCAGTTTCAGCACTGTCTAGCTGATAGTTGCCCTAGAAACGTGCTCTGCCACAAATACTCGTTAGTGGTCCCTGTATTCACGCCTTTAATGAGAGAAATGTGTGAAAGCAGGCTTCTCCTCACCATGTGACTTATTGTGGAGAAGCATTGACGACGGCGCTCGGAACTGGCGGTGCGACAGATTTCGAGGCGCGCTGCAAGTACCAAACATGGGCCGTCGTCAACATTTAGGTGCGGCTACGGCTGCCAGCAAAATACAGCGAACATGTTCACAAACTGTTCTGGGCGCTAGACTGCTCTCTGAGCGCCTATATATGAAACTGTGAAAGAAGAATCAGCGTTTAGCCATATAGCGTGAACAATTATTACGGCTTGTGACATGCAGTTGTGATCGTGCTTTGTTTTTGACAGACTGTACAGGATGTACTACAACGTGAGTGGAATGTTAGTGCCGAACAATTTCAACTCGTCGCGTTCGTTTGGGTTGCCTGAGCTTATGTCTGAAAATAATTACGCAAATGACATTAGCGGCCTGAATACTAAGACTACGCTGCAAGGAATTCCAAGCGAAGGCTGGCATTTGCGTGTTTGTCGTCTTAAAAGTTTCATGCAGTCGTTTATAAGGCCAAACTAGGTTCAGACTACGTGCTTTACTAGTAGAAGAATGAAGAAAAAAAATAAAAACGCCTACGTCAGTGTAAGTGGTGTTCCGTAGGGCAGTAATGGCAGCCAAAGTCTCGGGCAATCCCGATCCACGAACCCATGTATGTTGACAAACCTCCACTTTAGTTTTTTTGTTTCTCTCGCAGCTGTGAACCATGCGAACCGTGCATTAGTTCGCAACGTGACAGAACAGTCGACAAGGTGTTTTCTTTGCTTCGTTGGCAGATGGCCCGAAGCAAGCAAATAGTCAACCAGCATGCATCGTTTACATCGTTCTGTGCCAAGATCTCGATGAGGCTCTTATTTGCGTGCTTTCCGTAGTGTCGCTGTCGACGCTTGGCTTCTCGAAAAACGAGTCCACCGTGAAACAAGACGGCACCTTGCCGAGAAGTTCTGGTCGGCGGCTGGCGGCCCAGTTGTGACTGCGCGACGAGTGCGCGGGCTCTGCGGTCGGCCGGAGTCAAATGGGAGTGTCCATGTGCTCGCACAACAGGCTCTGGCGTCTCAGAAACTCTTCGTGCAGGCCCAGCTTGGTGAAGTTGTTCTTGATTGGGTGCGGCGAACCCTTCTGTGTGCGGTTGGACAGCTCGGTGGTCTGGCGCGATGTGCTGCTGTTGTCCTTGTTACGCAGAAGGCGGTTGGTGGGCGTCGTATGCCAGGACGATGTGTACTTGAGCATGCGGCGCGTACAAGGGCCCCGCGTGGACAGCAGCGCTGACAGGTCGCGCCGGTACTGTTTGGTCAGGATGGCGTAGAGGAACGGGTTGGCGCACGAGTTGAGGGGGTAGAAGAACACAAGCAGGATCTTGGACTTGGGCACGTCGATAAGCGGGTAGCCGGCCACGGCCGTCAGGCCGAAGAAAGCGATGGGGGCCCAGCAGGCGAAGTCGGTGAATACCAGCATAGCCATGCGCTTGGCCACCGACGTGTCCTTGCTGCCGCAGTGGGAGCGTGGTCGCTGGCCCGATATGGCCAGGTACATTTTTGCGTAGCAGGCGCATATGAGCAGGAAGGCGAAGCCGTTCATCGATAGCAGGGTGAGCAGGTAGAGGAAGTCTGCCACCGTGCTGTTCTCCATGGGCAGGCATATGGACGTTTTGCTGTAGCTGCTGATGCCCACGAGTGGCAGGGAGGCCGCGAGCAGCGCGTAGCCCCAGCCGCACGCCATGATGCGCGCGGCGGTGCGCAGTCGTAACCTCCTGTTCAGGTGAACGGCGTACGTGATGGCGTACCAGCGCTCCAGTGTGATCACCGTGAGCGTGTAGATCGAAAGTTCAGATGCGAACACGGTCAGGAATCCAGCTACTTTGCATCCAGCGCCTGCGTTCAACAAAGCGTACCATGAAAGCCAATAAACACATAGGGCTAGAACACATACGCGTAGAATTACACGAGCGCAACAATTACCGCTTGCAGTAGTTTAGTCAGTGTCCTTGAGAAGAAAATGTCAAGTGCCTAGAGGGGTATATAAGCAGTGAGTAAGTTATTAGGACAGAAATGCAACCACCTTTATTTTTTATTTCTTTTTTAACCAAAAGGGGGGCGTCTTGAAACTGAAAATGCAGACGACAGTATTATTCCCTCGTTTTTTTTCAACGTATTCTTTGCACTGGGGTAGCAGTGCCGCTTTGCGAGCACGAAACAACGGTTCTTGTTCTATAGCATAGGTTGAATGCAGTTTTTTTTTTCTTATACTGCTCATTGTTTATGTGGCGGTTGTTTATTCTGAGCTGCATTCATGCCAGCGTTCGAAAATGAGAGCTGCTTCTGCATACTGAAACGAGACGCCGAAATGGTCTCGACTTTCCTATGGGGCACCGGCTGAAAAGTGGCTCCGTGCCTGTGATCGTACAGCCAGCAGCAGGGTCGTGCTCAGTGCCTAAAAAGTTTAAAAACTTTACGGTCTTCTGGCTACAAGCAAAAGCTTTTTCCAAAGCTTACTGTTTTGCGGTCTCGAGGGTAGGGATGCACCCGCCATAAAGAAGCGATTACGTTCGGTGCCACGCTGTTACGCCGCTGAATGAATACTGATGACGTGCTGGAGGGGGCGAGCGTTAGCGGAAGAAAAGGCGTGCCGTCAAAATTTGTTTCAGCGAGGGAGCAATATGACGAACGAGACCGGGGTTTGAGCTTGAGAAGTGGAGCGACATTTACCGCCCACATTTGAGCTCGGCTTAGAAAGCGTGGTAGGGGCCGCGTGGCAGCCGCGAGTGCGCGTGCCGTCAGCGCTTTCATGGCACGGCCGTTGTATAGCACGTTCGAACGTACCGTGCTGCCACAGGATGGCGTGGCTGAAGTACCGGCCGCGCGTGTGCAAGTCCTCGGCGGCGATGAGCAGCAGGTAAGCGCCCATGCAGAGGTCGGCGAAGGCGAGGTTGCACATCAGGAACTTGGAGACGGTGAGGCGGCCGCTGAGCAGCACGAGAAGCACGGCCAGGTTTCCGAAAACCGCGGCTACGACCACGAACCAGACGGCGACGCGCAGCACCATGTTGCCCATAACGTCCTCGCACGGGTTGAACGCGTCCGGCGCTGGAAAGCACTGCACCTGACGGCTGGCCAGCTTGCCGCACGTCACCTGCGATGCGGAGAACTACGGTGTTTTGCGCCACCTTGCACTGCAATGGCACGGCGCTAGCTGCTGGCGCCGAGTGGTTGTATAGCGCACTCGGCCGATATTCAGTACGGAAGTTAACCAGGGGACGAAAGCAGTTGCCGATTAAGAAATGAAGAAGTGATCGGTATTTTCTATTGTTGTTCACCAATTGATTTATGGTTGTAATCTCATCAAAAAAACAAGCGCATCTTTTCACAAGAGAGAAGTAAGGGAGATATACTTCGTAGAAGCAGTGTAAATTTAACCACAAAGCCTAGTTTAAAGATGCGAAAACGGCAAGGGGGGGGGGGTGTTCAATGTATAGTTCCTGCTTTCTGAGAATGCCACGCACACGAGATCGGCATGTACCTACTTACCCCGAAATTCTTGCCGTTTGAGGCTTTATCTCTACTTATCGAAAAAGCTCTTTCTTTTTCTAACAAATATTTTGAACTTTTTATTGTTTTTTTTTAAACTCAGACTTCAGTGTCCCTTCGCGCAGTCTTAATGTCCTTCACATTGAAGGTGGGGCAGAGTGAGCTAGGCGCACATAAAAGCGCTTATAAAGCTGCTGCCCCGATGAATGCACGTTCTACTTGTCAAAGCGTTGGCTCCTGCGACAGTTCTTGCTCGACTACGTCTTATCCACTTTTAAAAAAAGGAAGGAAGGAAGGAAGGAAAAGAAGAGAGAAGACAGGGAGGCTAACCAGACACAATCAACCCACTCTTGACCTATATACCAAATTGTTGCAGGGATACAGCGCGACGAAGCGGAAGAAACCGTTCTCTGCTGTTTCTTTCGTATGACGGGCACTTCGTTATGAATTTTTTTTATTCGCGCCATTGAGATGTTCGGGGGCGCCTGCACATTCAATAAATCGATAAATCAATTCCTTCCCTTTGAACAGACAAGCGGTGGATAAAAGCTTCCATTTTATGTAAAATGGATCGACACCAGCACGAAGCCGTTAGAAAAATACTGGTAATAGCATAAATACAAGAGTACTAGTGTAACGTGGAAGAAATAAATTTCACGCAACAAAATTGCGGTGCCGCGTTTCCAAAATTCAAACGCTAATTACTTGAAGCGGTGGTAAACAATTACGAGATTAACAGATACACATTAGTTCAAAAGGCGTGGAACAAACGTCGTATTCCTTGTCAGGATTTACGAGCAGTACTGTTGGTAAAGGTCAATTACGAAAAAATTAGCGCACCGAATTAACTCAGTGAGACAGGACGAGGTGGGACGAAGCGCTTCTTACCGTCTCGTCATCTTTCCTTGTGTTAATTCAGTCTGCTGACTTTTTCGTAGTCGTATTTCTTACTTTAATTGCAGGGTTGGTACACTGCGTGTCTGGTGATGTGGTTCCCGTGTGACGAATCACTGGCTGTCCTAATGAAGACACATCCCCTTGTCGAAACGTTGTTCCACTGCCATTTTGTTCGACCACTGGTTTTCACTGAAAGTTTGCTGCAGTCGTGCATGCACCATTCGGCGAGGTAAGTTTTTATACATATTTTCGCTTCAGGTTTATCTTGGATAAGCTGCGTAAGCGAAAGTTAACTTTTTATAAAGCTATATATCTCTTGTTTTTGTGTGTTTCTTCTATACTACTATCATGTTGACGGGATAGCCGGTTCTAATGTAGCCTACATTCCCATGTTTTTTGTTTTTTTTTCACATGTAGATAAATAATGTAAGTCATATAAATATCATTGCGCAACAGAAAGCGCTAGATTGACAGATTTCATCGCAGCAGTGTGTCCTTTGACGGCGTTGCCTGTTTTCATATTCTAAAGAGCGCAAGGTTATTTATAGTTTTATGTAGCATAACATGTATTCGTTTTAATGCTTCCACTTATGTGATCTTATACACTGTATAATCCCCCCCCCTCACACAATACTCCTGCTGGAGCCTGTGGGGGTTTTGTGAATAAATAAAATAAATAAATAAATAGAGGAGCTTTCGGTCGCCGTCACGTGCAGGATAGTCACGTGACTTTAGCAGAAACGCCACGTATGACGTCATACCACCATCGTACAATTTGAATGAAAAGCAAAGGTTCTGCCTGGCGTTGCGTAAGTATCGCTATTTTGCCATTGTTAGTAGTTGGCGCGTGTCAGTGGGCGGGCTAGTAATTTTGGCCGTGCCGCTTTGCAGTTTTCACTATTTCGTCAGCATCACCACTGCCAGAACCAGAATCGACAGCGACGTGTCGCTCTACCAATTACGTCATAGTCACTTGACTCTCCCGCATGTGACAGCGACCAGAGGCTCCGCTATTGCACTCTCTTGGATTTGGAAACGCGCGTCTTTGTCAGCTGCATACTCGTACCATGCGATCAAGAGTTACGAGTTTATGGTGCAGTAAAATAGTGCACTATCGGCGTCAAATGAAAACCGAACAGCGGCAAGCATTAGCAGTGGTATAGTGCGTGCCGTCCAGTCACCACCATGGACATGCGCAGTGTTGCCAAACCGGAGTGCTGCGCACCTGCGAATGGTGACGACTGGATGGCGCGCACTGTACCATTTCTAATGCTTGCTACTCTTCGGGTTTCATTTGACGCCAATAGTACACGTGCACATCGCGTTATCTAAAGCTGATGCGACTGTTACAAAGGGGACCGTTTTGGTGAAATGTTTTGCAAACTTCGACATCGTCCATACCTGGGCTTAAATAACACTTCTACAGAATAGAATAACCATGGGTTGTCCCACGTGCTACGTCAATGACGAGTTAAGCCACACAATAGGCTTCCGAGAATCTCTTGACAGAAGGGAGACTGCGCTCGTGACCCATAGTTTCTTAGTTTCTTGGTGCGGTGTAAAATCGCTCCGGTCATATGATAAACACGTGCGCTAGGCGAAGTATGCTATACAGAACTTGTGATCAAAGGCAGAGCACTACCACACGTTTCATTGCAAAAACAGGCCATCAGCAGTGTCTGAACAGGCTGCCCTTAAAATAGACATGTGTTCTTTACGCGTTCAGCAGCTTATAGGCCAGAATTTTGATCGCTTGTAGCGAACAGCCATTTCTGGCCGGGGTGCTACGGGACAGGTGGAGCGGACGACCATGACAGCGTCCGGCCTGTCCTTATCGCTAGCTTCCCGTCATAGTTCGCTCGCCATCAGCTGTGACGTAACCAAACACGCAGCCCCTGTGCTGGTCGCGTCGACATGCGATGACTTGGATGAAGACTATTTATACCCGCTCTAAACGCGGATGCGAGGGTAAAAAAAAATGTGGTCGATAATTGGAAATATAACGCATACTTATCACAGAGTCATTGATACGGCAACTGGCAACAATATAGTGTGTTATTCCTTGTTTTTAACTTTAGGAGTAGCTACAGAGAGCAAAGGACATATGTTTACAATTGAAAGACCACACGTTTGCTTGGAGAATGCACGTACAGAAGCAATGTACACTGCAGAAAACAGTAATGAATTTACTAGCTAAGAATAGTCAGATTCACTCTGAAATATACATAACGTATAAAAATGTGAACAGGAAAAAAATAAAATAACGAGCGGGAAGACGCGCACTAGTCTTAACAAGAGTGTACAAATAGCCCCATTTACTCAATATTCTTGGCAAGTAGAGACTTATCTCACCACATACAGTCTGCTGGAATTTTTGCAACGAGAGCTCAGTGGGCGTAAGCTTAATGCCCCTTTGACTGTTGTGAGCCTACACGTGCAAGTATAAGCCAAATAGCTGGGGCTTAGGCAACGCGTGCGTTTTATGTTCACAAGTAATAGTCCAGCGAGAGAGAGAGAGAGAGATTTGCATGTTCTGATGGAAAGAGTTTAGCCCAGCTTGTTACGTGTATTTCTTAGTATTACTTTAGAGCGTTCATCTTCGTTGCAGGTTTGAGTGCCGTAATTTCTCGTAATATGAGTGCTAACACATTTTTAAGCTTTTATAGCAGAAGTCGTCCTTCGAAATATTCGCGCTTAATATGCGTTTCTTTTCGCATTCGTTTCTCAAAAGACTTGTTGAGTCCGCCGGCGGACGCATGAATATGAAGTATACAGGTGAGCAAAACGGCTCAGCATGTCATTCATAAGAAAAGGTTGGCGCGCCTTGAGACGTGACATCCGACGGGACAGGAAATTGGTATTTCTCTCCAGTGTCTCGAGTGGGCCTTGCGGTGTTGCCGCCTTAGCGTAAGGGGAAATGTAAAAGAAACATTATGAAACATGTGTTCGTGAAGCAAGTTGGATAATCGTATGGTCCAGAGGCAGCTTGCAAAAATAATATCGTCTATAGGAAAGTCTACCGCAATTTGCTATTGGCCGCGTTACAAATTCTGTCCGTTCGCGAAAGCAAAATACAAAAAACTCACAGGGTCCCTTAAGCATTTGCCTAAGATGACTCGTAGGCGCAAGCCATGTTGTTCTTTTTTTCTGCTTCTTTGTATTCTGAGTCGATTGTACTGACGGTACGCTGACGAACCATCTCAGAGTTGCCATAAGAATAAATCGGCATGGAATATAGTCTGCAGCTGTCATTGCAGGGTGACAATACTCGACACCATAGTGGCCGTGCATTATATCGGTAAGGTCATTTGAAACCGGCCCTTTGATCTTCTGCCACATCCTCCAGACCTCAAGACCACCGATTATCGCCTGCCTGTACCACCATGCCCCGAGAGAGAGAGGTACGTTACAGTTTATCAATACGGTTCTGAACAGAACAGAAGGAATCTGAACAGAAATTTTAAAATCTGACGAAAAGGCACTGGAACGATATAGTCCCATTGATGAAGAGGTGCGGGAAGTGGTCTGACTGGTTGCCCTGTTAACCTTTGCAAGAACAGTCGTGCGAAGAAATGCGCGCCCATTATAAGCCTTGGTAAACTTGTACTGAGCGTGGCAGAGATAAGATTAAAAAAAAGGAAAAAAAATCACAGCATATCCACGTGGTGAATGATGATGAGTGGGGCGAAGCGAACTCGCGCTGCAGCACGGCGATGGCATTGGCGCGAGCGTGGTCCTTCTTGATCGAAGATATTGTGACTAGATTTTTTGAGGTCCACAATCTGTTGCACACACCGCAACTATGGCCGAAACTGTTATCAAGGAAGTCCCGCTGGAAGCGCGCGTCGGCGCCTTCGGGCAGAGCCCGCCTGATGCGTTTTGCAGCCACTTCACGCGCTCGCACAGCCTCGGGCTCTGCCTGCCGGTACGCGCGCTTTCTCGCCGCTTCACGGTCCTTCACATTTTGAAGATCCGATTAGCGCCGCAGCCGTGCAGCTTCGGCCTCGCGGGCTCGAACGGCGGGGTCTTCGCGCCGCAGCCGTGCAGCTTGTCGAGCAGCTTCGGCCCCGCGGGCTCGAACGGCGGGGTCTTCTCGCCGCAGCCCTGCAGCTTGTCGAGCAGCTTCGGCCTCGCGGGCTCGAACGGCGGGGTCTTCTCGCCGCAGCCGTGCAGCTTGTCGAGCAGCTTCGGCTTCGCGGGCTCGAACGGCGGAATCTGCTTCGCGGCGTCGACGTGCAGCTTCGGCCTCGCGGGCTCTCACCTCAGGATTCTGTCTGCGAGCGCGCACTGCCGCCGCCTTCCGTGCCCTCCGTTCCGCAGCCTTGTCTTCCATCTGGCGACTCCGAGCTAAAGAGAAAGCATAGAGAATGGAGAAAGCGTGCCAAGAGTGTCACTCGTCAACGTCGTCTTCTTCTTCTACTGCATACCAGAACGCGCGCAGTAAAGAAGAAAGAATGCCACACAGGCGAACACGCACGAGAGTCTCACTCGTCAACGTCGTCTTCTTCTTCTACTGCATACCAGAACGCGCGCAGTAAAGAAGAAAGAATGCCACGCAGGCGAACACGCACGAGAGTCTCACTCGTCAACGTCGTCGTCTTCTTCTACTGCATACCAGAACGCGCGCTTCTCACGAGCTAGAGGTGGCTACTACCACGCTACAAACAGAGGATGGACAGACCCACGGCATAAGGAGCTTCGCCCCTAAAAGAATGCTGACGCGTTTCCCAATTATTTTGAGTAAATTACATTGTGAAATTGATTTCAATGACTCTTACGTGTTTTCGGACTAATAAACGTCTATTGTTAAGCATCCACACTCACGCATACCGTTTGTACAGCTGCTGCTGATGCTTCTAAGTAGTCAATCGGCAATTACCCACTCGACCGTGGCATTTGGATGGGCCTACGACGTACGCCTGGGAGAAGGACGCTGGGGCCTACATCGCGAAATCGTTCACGCCCTTCCGCCTGCCCCCAGATTTGCCGCATCGCTTTTCACCACCCATGCCACTAACGCTGGATGCATCGACGCTGTTCGTCAGACAACAAGGGGCCACTTCATTTATCTGCCCGATTGAAAAGGGTGCGATTCCGGCGATCGCCGTGGGCCACGTCACTACTGCTATGCATCCACACTCACGAATACCGTTTGTACAGGTTAGTTACTTAGAGACCAAGTGTTATCGCGACGGTAATGTTTGTTTGTTTGTAGTGTCGTGGCCCCCCGGTGTAATTGATTATGTGAAGCATACGTGCGATGCAGTGCTATATATTTGGCGTCTCTTGGTTCTTGGCGGCGATGTGAAAGTTAACCCGGGCTCTATGACTAAAACGCAAGAAGATAAGCTTGACCCCGTGGCAGCGGCTGTTCAGCGTCTTGAAGCGAATAACGTAAACCTTACTGAATCTATAAATCATCATCATCATCATCATCATCATCATCAGCCTGTCTACGCCCACGCCTGTTTCGAATGAGACAGCCGACATGTCTAAAATTTACGATTAGCTGGACGATCTGGAAAATCGCTTAAGGTGGTCTAACGTACTGTTTTTTGGCATTTGCGATGGGGATGCAACTGAGTCATGGGAGGACTCAGAGCGCCATCTTAAAGACTTTTGTACAGAAAAGCTTGGCGTTAGTGTCACCTCCATTTCCAAAGCTCACCGCCTGGGGCGTTTTTCAAATGGCAAGACGCGAGCTATCATAGCCAAATTTTATAATGAAAAAGAAGTGGAATCCGTCCTTAACCTTGGCTACAAACTTAACCAGTTTTAGTCTGTCGCGTGATTACTCTGAGGCAGTTCGTTAAAAACGCCGTAGGCTATGGCAGTTTTTAACGACGATAAAGAAAGAGGGCGACCGCATCCGTCTGTCGTTCAACAAACTGCATGCGAACAACGATGTCTATATCTGGGACACGCCTGGCGATCAGGCAGTGCGTGTATCTGAACCTTCTGCAGTATGGCACAATTCTACGCATCACGTCGTTTCTGATTGCGCACCGCCACTGTTACCAGCCCGAAGCGATGAAATGACACCCGCTTCCTATATACTAACATAAGAAGTGTTAAGGTCGAAAGTGTCGCCCTCTCCTCTCTTATCGATTCATCCGGTGCCTCGTTAAATGCATTAACAGAAACGTGGCTTAACGATTGAATTTCGGACGTTAACATTCTTTCCAACGAATGATGTTACAATTTTTCTAGATGCGACAGGATAGACAGAAAGGGTGGTGGTGTCCTTATGGCGAATGACAAAGGACTGATTGCCGCTCCAGTCGTTCTTCCATCTTTTCTCGAATGTGTATTTATTTCTCTAAAGTGTAGTAATACGGATATTATTGCCGGTGTATTGTGCCGTCCACCGGATTGGTGTCATGGGTTTGCTGACGAATTTTTTCAACTACTTACCGATGTGTGTACGCGTTTCCCGGATTCTGTCCTCATTATTTTTGGTGATTTTAACTTCCCAAGTATCAACTGGGATACTCTATCTATATCAGCAAGTGATAAGGTTGCGCATGCTTTTCTGCAGGCTTGCCTTGATTTTCACCTAACTCATCATACGAGGCTACGCGATCCACAGGTTCCACCGCCAACATTCTTGACTTGATTTTAACAAACAATCCTGAGGCTTTTTTTGAAAATTTTCACCATAGCGGTTTTTCTTACCATGATATAATTACTGGCTTTGTTAAGAACTGCGTTCCTGAAAGAAAAAATACGTCCAAGCTGATCAGGTGTTACAAGAGGGCTGACTTTGATCAGATGAATATTGAACTAACTTCTTTTTCTGAAAACTTGTTAGCTGAATGTTCTTTCCGTTCCATTGAACAGAACTTGACGCTGTTCAAATCCACCCTACTTAACCTTATTGCGAGACACATATCAATAATTTCAATTAGGTGCAGTAAAAGTGCACCTTGGTTCGATGTGCAATAGGGAAGGGCCAATAATAAGAAAAAGCGTTTGTATAGGCTGGCCTTTGTTAACAACCTATCAAGTACATGGAAAACCTACAGAGAGAGTGATAAGAATGATCAAAGAATGCTGAAAACCACACGGCGTCAGTTTTACAGCAATGTCTTACCCTCCATGCTTACTAATAAACCTCGTAAATTTTGGAGCGTAATTAACCCCCATTCACGTCCTGAATCATCCTTAACAAATTCTAGTGGTGAGCAACTCGATGATGCCCATTCTGCTGAACTTTTTAACAATGCTTCCTCGTCTGTTTTTAAACGTGAAGTCCTTCCCACTTCTCTAGATTTAAGTCCAGCTAATAATTATTGTATGCCTCCGTTTGTCAATTGTGAAGACGGTATTCTTTCGTTATCAACTAACCTAAAGGACTCTACATCTATGGATTCCCTTGGCTTTAATAACAAAATTCTCAAAAATTTATCGCATAGTAGTTGTCCAATCATTCTTGCACTTTTTTCGCAGTAATTATTATATGGTTCCATCCCTCACGACCGGCGCATAGCCAAAGTTATACCAATCTTGAAATCTGGCATACGCTCCGATCCTCTTAACTACAGACCCATTTCATTGACTTGCACCTTCTCAAAGCTCCTCGAACATGTTATTCACTCACAGATCATTAATTATCTCGAAGATCACAACATCATTTTTAAACAGCAGCACGGCTTTCGCAAGGGATTCTCTTGTGACACTCAGCTTGCAGGATTCACTAACCTATTTGCCCTCATGGACGTCGGGTTTCAGGTTGACGCCTTGCTTCTCGACTTTTCGAAGGCATTTGATCGTGTCCCTCACCACAGATTACCACTTCAGTTAACGCATCTCAACATTGGCTCCCAGGTTGTAGCATGGACTTCCTCTCCTCTCGCATTCAATTCACCCCCGTTAACGGCTCTAACTCTTCAATGGCGCAGGTCTCATCCGGTGTACCTCAAGGGAGCGTGCTAGGCCCTCTGGCATTTCTTCCCAAATTAGATCGTTCGCTGACGGCTGCGTTGCGTATCGTGCCATCAAGAGTGACCAGGACCACTAATCCCTGCAGTCTGACCTCGAATTCATTAATTTTATGGTGTTCATCATGGCTAATGAAGCTAAATCACTTCAAGGCTAAGCTCGTATCTTTTACACGAAAGTCTAGTCGCCTTCCGACCACATATACACTTAACCACACGCCCGTCGAGTCAGCTACGTCATACAAATATCTAGGACATCACCTCCAATCCGACCTATCCTGGAACTGTCACATCGATCACATACTTGCAGCTGCTAACCGCTCCCTTATTATGTTAAAACGTAATCTGCGTCATGCTCCTGCGCATATGCGAAAACTTGCGTATATTACCCTAATCCGCCCTAAAATTGAGTACGCTTCAGCCATATGGGGCATGGAACAAGCATATATCATTGATAACATCGAATCCCTGCAGAACCGTGCTGATCGCTTCATTTTCTCTGATTACTCTCGTTTCACTAGCGTCACTGCCTTAAAAGCTCGTGCAGGTCTTAACCCTCCCCGTCGTCGTAAACTGGCCCGTTTATCTCTTTTTCATGGAATTTATTGTCATCCGTTGCTTCATGACGACTTTTTTCAGTCACCCTTAGCCATCTTTCCACGCCGTGATCACCCTCACAAGATCAAACGCATCACATGTCGTACCTAATCGTTTGCTAATTCGTTCATTCCAAAAACCATCATCGAATGGAACCAGTTGCCTCGAATTATAGCAATAGAAAGCAACATTTCGAAATTTAATGAACTTTTAAAACAATGATAACCAAGTTTAATGTTCTGCTCTGTTCTGATCAAACGTTTGTATATGTGCGTGTGTGTTCTATTATTATGTTATTCTGTTATTTTGCGTTGCCTTTTTCGTTATACATAAGCAAGTCTTGTTTTGTTGCAATTTTTCATGCTTGCTATGCCTCTATTGCCTTGTATCTTTTTTTCCCCTACCCCCCTATGTAATACCCTCCCAGTGAGGGCCTTTAGGGGTTTCTTGAAATAAATAAATAAATAAATAAATAAATAAATAAATAAATAAATAAATAAATAAATAAATAAATAAATTAAACATTACTTTGCCAGCATCCTCATGGTCCTCGGCAAGGACAAAGAGTGTAAAGATCGGACACAGTGAACACTTTTTGCCGCACCTTTTTTATTACGCTGTTACATTCGTCTCCTGTGGGCTTGGAGCAAGTTTTTATTGACATCAATGATGCAACCACGGGCCAGAAAGCCTTTTGTGTGCGGGCGCGAACGAAGGGTAAAAACTTCGAAAAAAAAATGCTCCCGTGCATCCGCTGCTGCGATTTCCGCAATTTGTGATAAAGATCAGATGAGACTATGTCAGCGAACTAATTGCAAGCTTCGTCCAGAGTTCCGTTGAGGGTGAAAATTAGGTGGAAGGGCTAAACGAAATGAACCTTTCCATGGACAAGTTATTTGTATAAGGACGGTGCCAGGCGGCAGTGGCGAAATAGGTGGACAAAAGAGGTCACTGGTGATGTTTATTTTTGGAGGGCGAATGAGGCGCGTGATGGGCGGCTGAAGTATTTCGCACTCCGGTATGCAAATGTTCCTCTGTGTCTCGCTAGCGCAGAGAAAGAGCTCATAATTGCGTTCCCTCGTGGTTCCTGGGGCAACGAAAGATTGCCAAGCGATGGGATCCGCCATTAGCATTCACTATGTGGAGAAAAAGCAAACAGATGGAGTACAGGTGAAGTGAGCTGAACTAGACACAACTCACAGACTTCGCTAGCTTGTATGCTGTGGCAAGATCTATTCTTATTTATTGCAATTTGAATAAAAAAATACCCAAATGATACAATAGTTCGTGCTTTGTGAAAAAGGTAGATTTCGTCTCAGGAAATATACAGTTCTGCAGACTACACATGTTGTAACATCTCTTTGTCAGATGGAAGCTGCGAACGAATTACGAGTGGATCTATTTTGGTCGTTTGCCTTCAACTGCGTGTGTGTGTGTGTGTGTGTGTGTGTGTGTGTGTGTGTGTGTGTGTGTGTGTGTGTGTGTGTGTGTGTGTGTGTGTGTGTGTGTGTGTGTGTGTGTGTGTGTGCGCGCGCGCGCAATATGGAACGACGCGATATTCAATGCGATCACTTTTGCTGGTGGCTGAAGATCTTTCTGGCACTGTTCACTGCCAGCAAGCTTCTTCGTCATTTCCTTGATTTGTTAAACAGTGGCATTCGAGTGGGTAACGGGTTTCGGTTAAAGTGCACTCGTCTTGTCTGTGCTTCCTTCATCCGTGCTTTTTCTCGCGCAGCCCAATGTATGCATATGAACAGGCACCTACTCACCGAACTTTCAGTTCTGTTGGATAAACCCATGTTGCTTTATGGCTCTAGCTGCTAGCGACATAAGGCTATAGCGGAGAGGTCGACCTCTTGTGACTTCAAAATAGCGCCATAAAATGTGTAACGAAAGTCTGATAAATAAAATCCCTATAAAAAAGGCAGTGATGGCTCTCCTTAATGGTTGTATAGCATAGACAGGTTAATGAGGATTTATCTGAATGAAAAAAAAGTTAATTTAGCCCCGCAGATAGTTAATGAAAGCCCAATTAAAAGGACCACTTACTCACTGAAAGCACCAAAAAGTGCCCATAAGTCCGCCTTAAAGGGCCCCTAAACCACCCAGAGGCCGACATTTAGTTGTGGTGTCGCAGTTATAAACGAGTCCCCAACAAGCACGCAACCGCGAGAATCTTTCGAAACGGTGCTATAATAGCGGAGTTAAGTTTGATGATACAAAAGAAGCCCTCGCTCGCTTCGCTCTTTCCTTCGCTATGCTCTGTTCGTCGGCTCGTCTCTCCTCCTGGCCTAGTGCTCTTCCTCAACGTGCGAGGAGGAGCGGCGAGCGGGCGTACCTGAGTGCAGACAAAAAGGTTATTTTTGTGGATGACATGAGCAGACGACCGTGTTGACGTCACGGTGAACGCTGAGGGGCTGAAGATTGCCGAAAGGCCTGGAGAGAAGGGATTGTTTCTTAGAACTTCTGGTGCGCCCGCGGCTCGTAGCGCTGCCGCGTTTGGCATTGGTCGTAACGGCATTCTGAACTCAATGCGTGCGTTTACTTGAAATGTTAAAAAAAAAGAATTATTGCAGCTTCGCACTAGTGGCGCCAAGGCTGAAGGAAGAGCGGAACTGGGCAGCCTTCCTTGTTTCTCTTTATTTTTCTTCTTCTCTTTCTTTCTCTTGCTCTCGTATCTTTTTGTCTCTGTTTATTTCTATTTTCTTCTTCTCTTGCTATCTGTTTTCTTCTCATTCTCGCTCTTTCTATCTTTCTTTCTTCTGCTTTCCTTTCTTTCTCTCTATCTATCTATCTCTATTTCTTTCTCTCTTATTAGTTGTTTCTCTATATTTCTCTCTTTCTCTTTCTGTTTTGCTCTGTTTTTTCTATCTCTTGTTTTCTGTCTGTTTCTTTCTGTCACTTCCTCACTGTCTATGTCTTTCTCTGTCTTTCTATCTTTTTATGCCTTTATTCACTTTATTTCTCTCTATTTTTCCCTTTCTTTCTATCGCTTTCTTTCTCTCTTTTTTTTCTCACTCTCTTTCTTTCACATGTTCGTTTTCATTTAACGCTTGATGGATGGAAAAACTTTATTTCGTCAGAAAACAGTTGGGGACGATTCCGTGTTAGATGGCCATCAACCCAAGGTTGACGGCGATCTGTGTGGCCCACTCCATGACCCTTGTCTGGACGACTGGGTCTGAGCTGGTCAACACGGCCTCCCACTGCTCGAGAGAGGGATCACGCATAATATCCGCCGGTGGCGGCACCATGCTACATTCCCACAGTATATGGTCATAACTTGCCACTGCCTGGCACCATTTGCATTGTGGCTTAATCTCCTCCGGGTATATTTTGCTCAACAAGTATGGGTTGGGAAAAGTGGGGCTTGCCCAATTCCTGTGGCGCGTACCCGCCCGAGGTTTTTTATTCGCGTTGGACAGATTACGGCCGGCTTAAACAGCTCTAAAAAGACAGGGCGTGCAAACACGGACACAAGAAAGAAGTCAGGACACCACAAACGCCGGCGTTTGTGGTGTCCCGACTTCTTTCTTGTGTCCGTGTTTGCACGCCCTGTCTTTTTAGAATGAATACTTACCAACTAGCTCAGCTCTCTGTTATTTTAAACAGATCCGCTGTTAAAAATTATTGGAGGTGACTTAGGGTAGTTCGATGGGATGTAGTTTGGTGATACTGCGCAGCAGGGTTAGAGAGGAAACGCCCCGCCCGTCTTTTGTAGGGGGAAGGAGCATGAAGGGGCGCCGGCGGTGAGGGGGGAAGGGGGGAGGCTGCGTCGCTCGAGCAGCAACTGCGTGCGAACTTTGATCGTAAGGGCGCGGTCGCGAGAGCTGGTGTGCGCTATCTCGACAGCCATCAGTAGACGCCTATTATACGTGTTGTGCTCTCACCGCTCGCTTCGCATTGAGACGACAGTGCATGAAAAGCACTTCGCTCCCTGCAGCAGCCGTATTATGCTTAAACCAGCGTTTCGTAGAGTTGCGCAATATCAGATACAAAATACTTAGCTGCTAGCCTTACTTCGTATATCTCCAATTTGTAGCTATCGCATTCATTGCTTCACCCTTGCGGCGAAACTGTGATTTTTGTTGTGACCAAAATTACACCATCTCCCGCTAAAGGGGACCATGAGGCGATGCGAAGCCGGAGCACTTGCACGATCGCGTTCTGTTGGCGTTCGTTGCGCATGCTACCGACGTCGGTCAGATTGTTATCGAACCAAAGTCGGTCGCACACGTTGCAGCTGTGCCCGAAGCTCCGGTCGAGGAATTCGCGCTGGAACCGGGCGTCGGCACAGTCGAAGCCCGGGCGTTGAAGTTGTCTAGCGAGGCGTTCAGCACGGGCGTTGGACTCGCGTCGTCTGTCCGCTGCCGACGCGTTGGCTCCACGGTGACGCTTGGCTTCGAAGTCGGCGTTGCGTACGGCGGGGTTTGCTTGCCGACGCTGCCGTTGCGTTTCGGCGCGTCGAGCCTCCCGCTGCTCCGCGATATCGGCAGGCGTTAAGGTATAACTGCAACTGGCGCCGACGATGACGTTGGAACTCATGACAACTGCGCAGCCGGCGCAGTGACTGAGCGTGTGTACGACCTAACGCGGGCCTTTTATCTAAACGAGGAGGGGGAGTGGAGAGGAGGGGCGTGTAGAAGGTTTGCGCATGCGTAGTAAGGGTGGTCACGCCGCACACCGTTTGAGCTCCGCCATAAGATGCTTCGCATCTAATAAACCTAGTAATAGGTTATGACCACATATCGGACGCTGAAGTCGGCAAGGTCAGGGGTGGTTATGAACGCTGCACAACAGTCGCACAATGCGAAGAATCATGGCTGGTATCATGATGCATGCTTGCTAACACGTTTACTGCAGGAGCCCCGATAGGGCGAGTACCTTGAGAATTGGTAGCCGGTGGCGCGTGGCCGAGTTGTTCAAAGCGGCGCGCGGAAGTGTTGTTGTTGAGAATTGGTAAGAAACGCTTTCTATTAAAACTTTTGTGATCGACGGCCAGTTAGCAACAAATGATATAATAATAATTGTTGGGGTTTTAAGTCGCACAACTGCGATATGATTATGAGGGGCGCCATAGGGGACGGCTCCGGAAATTTTGACCATCTGGTGCTCTTTAACGTGCTCCTAAATCAGAGTACACAGGCCTCTAGCATGTCGCCTCCATCGAAGTGCGGCCACCGCGGCCGCGAGTTAGCACCACTTACTTTCACGTTATTTACAGGCGCGGCATAAAAAAGATGGCGCCAGACACGGCATCTCTGCATAAATATTTTATGGACGCATAAGACAGCGTAATCCTGGTAGCGGCATTTGCTGTATATGTGTGAGAATCCATTAATCGTTCCAGGGGTAAAATGGATATATTTTAGTGCTGGCGTCTGGAGGTATTCGAGTAGCCCAAACGTAGCCAAGTTGCATATCTCCTGTAGCCCAATTATAGCCACGCAGCCAGCTCGCTCACCGCGCAGCCAAACCTTTTTCCAGTAGCCGAATTTTGTTACATATAGCCAAACCTAGCAAAACAGCTCCGCTTTACGGGGCGATACCTGGCGGTGGCTACTGGGTCCGAGACCGTACGTCTGTGTGCATGCGCAGCCTGACAGTCATACAGAACTGTTTTTTATGCGTGACAGCGTTTATAATAGGCGCCCTCGTTTCACCGAACAGACCCTATGGCGCTCGGTGTATCGCTGCACCGCAATACCACGACACAGACTGACGCTTACGGTCTTAAAAAACGCAGACATGATATTTCTCAACAAATTGCGCGCACTTACTGAGAGCTCGAGATACGGTTTCTTCGCCACTGTCTTTCGAGGGTTTATAGCGAAGAATTTAGCGAAGGTGCTAGAGCATTTGTAGGCTTATTCCAGCTACTATACATTTGTAGTAGGTAGAATTCATAGTTTGAGGTATAGTTATGCATATTTTAATGGCTGCTGGCATTATCTAAAACCACTGAATTGTCATCCGCGTTTCTCAGAGCTAGTGACGTGTCAGATGGAACGCGTTATCAATCCACGTGCGTGAGTCCATTTACCTGTGGCGCTGCCTCGCAGCGCCACAGGTAAATGCCTCGCCTCGCCTTCAGACCATGCGCACACCTGGCGAAACAAAAGCAGTTACCCACATCGACGCTGGTTTAAAGCAACGCGTGCAGGCCTATACACATGTGTTCCGGCGCACGTGCTCCTATGAGCAATATCTTGGACTCTGTAATCACCGCGAGGCGTCGCCCCGTGGAAGCGATGCGGGTAGCTCAATCGCTCTACACGACAGTGGACGACATTGTACTGCTCAATGGGGCTCACCTTGTCGTACATGAGTGCAGAAAGGCTTTCGCCTTCTTGTGTTGTAATGCCTGCCGAACTTTTATTCATATCATACATATGACCCAAAATTTAACATAACTACGTATACGTACAAGGAAATTGGAGCTGGCCATAAGTAAGATAGCTTAAACGGGCAGCTTATCCTGCAAAAGATAACTCAGGGCAACAAGAAAGCACTTCTCTAAAAAAAAAAAGTTACAAATAAGCGCCAAGGTTTGCTGAAAAGTAGCAAAAGAGTTTACCCAAGCAGTTTCATTAGAAGGCCAGCTAGGTTGGGTTAAAAATGTGGTTTGAGCATTATATATTATTTTCATAGGAATTTCGAGACAAGCCGGAACTTGCCGAAAGCACCGCCGAAGAATGCTCGAAAGGTGCTCGACACTCCACTTCATCGCTATTTCGCATTAGGCAGTGGTAACCCGTCTGTCATTGCCGTCTCCACCGAGTGTTATAGTCTCGTCCGAGTAAGCCAATTTAGACACACTTGTGCATGCGAAAGGGCCTCGAATGTGAGAATAAGAGCTTCCAGTTTCTATTTTTGTTTTACCTAAGGAGCTCAAGCGGCAGTCAGTACCATGCCCGCTGCGCCTCGGCTGGCGAGAGATATGAGCGAGTCGTTGAAGGAAAAAAAGAAGAAAGCACAAATATGCTCACAGTAAGAGAGACTGTTCAGCCTTGTTAGCACTCTGTATTTTAGAGCGCTCACATAAACGGACTAGAATCACTTGGGTATTTCACGACGCTCGTAAACTTGGATGTATTCGTTCTTGAAGACATCATCAAAGGCCCCTAATTATGCCACAGAAAGCCCGAAGGCCATTTCTGTGCGGCTTCAGAGTTCGGCGCACACGTGGGCCTGCCTGATTGCCCCTCTTCCTCTTTCAGCTTTGTAATCCGCTGGGATCTTTGATGCGCAGTTTATCAGCGGGCCTTGGCAGCTAATGACATGAACTGAACAGACAAGAAAAAATCGATATACAGCAGCCAGCACCCGTGCGCTTAGAATATAATATGCGGGTATTTCGTACTATTTTAGAAGTACACGTGCGCGAGACAACACTCCCTCAAACTAGGAACATTGGAACAATATTCTATGTTATAGCATAGGGAAAAAAAGAACTGCTGCGGGTGTTCATAAACGAAGGTGCATCGATCGCAGTTACCTCAAGACGTTAACAGAGCGTAACAATTTTCAATATTTATTATCGCTCAGACATTCGTAGTGCCATTGGGAATATTGAATTGTACGCACGCACGCACGCACGCACGCACGCACGCACGCACGCACTCACTCACTCACTCACTCACTCACTCACTCACTCACTCACTCACTCACTCACTCACTCACTCACTCACTCACTCACTCACTCACTCACTCACTCACTCACTCACTCACTCACTCACTCACTCACTCACTCACTCACTCACTCTCGTGCGTGTATATTAGGGAATTTTTTTTAGGGCTGGTGATTTTGAGAGCAGGGGGGAGGTAGATAATACGTTTAACAATTTCAAGTTTTTGTAAAGTGCCTGATCGGACGTTTTGCAAACCGATCTACTACTTTCTAAGTGTAAGATTTGGCACAGCTTCGTCACATTAGAAGTTAGTTAATCACTCTTACCTAATTGAGCAATTAGGCAGAATAGTGTGACTTACTCCATATCACTGCAAACGCAAACTAGCCGAATTGGGCGTTTTAAGGGCTACAATCCTCCTTAATACTACCTTTATCTGGACAGTACTACCTTATCTATAGGGTGTAATGAGGTGGGTGTAATAAAGTTCTGCGTCCTCAATTTTACTTCGTTAAGAAATTATGTGGAAGAAAGGAGGTAAATTTACTATCTGACGCCATTCGTCGAATGGAGTTAGAGGAACAAAAAACTCCCATCTCATTTCCTCTGGCATGTTTTCTCTTTTTTTTTCCGAAGCTTTCCGTAATGCCTTCAGTGCTGGCGGGCATGCATGCAGCTGTGCGGGGGAAAGAAGTAAAAGAAAGAGGCGGCATGCTTCAGCGCACTAAAAATCCCTTGCACAGATAGCCCAGAGAAAGAGATATACGAGACCCTCCGAACGGCTGGAGAGGAAGCGAGGAAGCCCTTTGGCCTCTGCAGCCTACTGCGGCCCGCCCCCGCCAGGTGAAAAGCAAGCCAGACGAGGCGCTACCGAAGTGAAATGGGACAAAGCTTCGCGCCGCATGCGCGCGCGAAGAAAAAAAAAACAGAAAAAAAGAAAGAAACGTGAGGAGGGAGTCGTTCCCGCGGCTGCGCGATCGTCGTAGCTACGCCGGCCATAGAGTTTCCTACATTGGGCCTATTCGATTTACCACTTCTGGCTACATCTGGCTACCCACGGGCTGCCAGAGACAGCCAGAACGCATTCGTTTTTTCTCGGGTTGCTCCGCCTACTGCGCGCGCACTTCCGGTGGGCATTCGTTTTTCGCTCTCTGGCTGCATCTGGCGACCCGCGGGTCGCCAGAACTCGCCAGGACGATTTTGGTCTGGCGGCTCTCTGGCCGTTTTCTGGCTAGCAGACGCCAAAAGGGACGATGAGCGCTCGCGACCATCTTTGCGTGGTCTCCGCGGAATGCAAAGGCTTCGGGTACGGTCCCGTACTTCGGGACCTTCGGCGGCTCTCGGCCAGTGCGACAAGAAGCGTCTTTTCGGCTGAAATGTTCGGTCGTTCTCGGAGGCCTTGAGGATAAAATGCCGAAGCTTCAAGCTCCTCAACCAGGGCTGCACAAGTAATTCTAGACAGTCGGGATAACGACGTTCTCAACATACAGCGGAACTCTATGCCGTTCTTCTCGTTGCAGTCTGCTTATCAGCAGACACACAACGAGATCTTCGACATTTTCATCCTCGCACACAACGGTTTGGTGACGCCTGCGGAGCCTGCGAACGCTCAGCAAGGCCACCAGCCCAGCGATCGTAGCTAACAAAATTTGTACTAGCATGTTGGAGCAGACGACGCAGTTGTAAGCCGCCCAGCCGCGAGCCCAAAATTCGATTTTACTTCTCCCGGCCACTTTCTGGTTGCCAGAAGTTTTTAGGCCACGTGATATGCGTGGTTTGACGACAGTGCGACATGCTGCGCTGCGAGTGCGATAATCGCGACGGCCCGTCGACTCAAGCGAGCGTGCCGCTGTGCATTATGATGGGCACCCTGCGTGCTCGGCACAGTCAGGAACAAAAATGGTAAGTAATACTGATGTTCTCTCTCTTTGCGAGCCCTTATCGTCGCTTATGCACCTGTAGATGACCTTCTGCACATTGCGTCGCTTGAAAAGTGCCATGAAAAGCAAGAAAAAAAAAAAGAAAGAAAAGGAAATCGGCGAGCGTGGCATGTAACCCATGCTGTACACTACACGCATGTCATTCATTGTTTCCATGGTACCAGCTGTCATTTATGTACGTCATACAGTCACGTCACGCTATACCAGTCTTGGTATGATATCAAGTTAGAGAACCGGACGCGAGTGCACCAGTCTCCATGCCGTAAATGACATACATGTCGTTATTTTCATGTTACTATATGTCATCTATGTTCGTCGCACAATCACGTCACGCTATATCAATTTAGGTGTATGTCAAGCTAGCGAACCGGCCGCGAGCGCACCATGAGCGTGGCGTGTGTACATGACATGCATGTCATTATTTTCATGTTGCCAGCTGTCATTTATGTTGGACGTACAGTCACACTGCACAATACCAATTTTGGTGTATATGAAGCAGGCGAAACGGCCACTAGCGCCCCCGAGACCATGTTGTCAAAATAACGCCATACATGACAAGCGTGTCATGATTTGCACGTTAGAAACTGTCGTTTATGTGCGTCATACACTCTTGTGACACCATACCTATTTTGGTAAATATCAAGTTAACGAAACAGTCGCAGAGAACCAAGAGAGTGACGTGTAAATCATGTCGTTAATGAAATGCATATCATGATTTTCAAGTTAAGACCCATCATTCATGTTCTTCATGCAGTCGTGTCATGCCACACGAATTTTGGCAGACATCCCATTAACGAAACACTCACACGAGCTATGAGTCGTAGGCGGCTAGATAGATAGGTAGATAGATCCGTTCAAAGTCGTAGAAGTGTTTAACAAGTGCTTCGCATTTAAGTCGTTAAACTCAGATAGCAATGATGTGTGATGCATGTTTTGGAACTTCTGTGTATATCACTCATGCTTCATACGACCAGTCAATCGACCCAGGAGTGCGCCCTGATAAAGTTGTTTGCACGATATAATTTTCTTGCCTGCGATAAAGCGTGAATGAGGCATGATGCTTTCAGGGAATATACATTAGAGCAAAAGGCCACGGTTATCACATTGTCACATGATGGAATGTGCATAAAGGACAACTTTCTTTTCGATTTATTCTTTTCTCCAACTTCATTTGTTTGTTTTAATCCTTCGTCATCGTGTCAATTTGCGTACATTGACATGTGACAAGACCGTGCGCTCTCATTTTGCAGCATCTACCTTGGATGCAGTCAACTACCCTGGACATCTTTCTCCCGCCATGCAACTGTGACAACCCACCGAAGCACAGATTGTCAGGAAGTGAAAAGACTTTTCGGCAACAATTTTGCATTGCACACTCTGCCCGTCTCCTGAAATAGCATATTAAGGTACATAAGCACTGTACCTTCATACGTATGCATCAAGGAACAGTGAAATAGCATATCAAGGTACATTAACATCATTAGCTTGGATTCATTTAGCTAGAACGAATAAATCATGTTAAAGCTATACAATGACGGCCATATCATGTGACAGACATCTGCTAAGTGCAGTGTGTATTGTGAAGCACATGCGTTTTATGGTATTGAATGAATGGATAAATGTTTATTCCAGCAAAATACAGGAAATGGGCCTCAAGTGAAAAGCGACAATGGTAGCTTGAGAAGTGCACAAGGCCCAGTAGAGCAAAAATAGAGACAGAGCAGCAGAAACGTGTGCACGTTCAAAGGCAAAACATATACGCATACAAAAAGAAACAGGAAAGACAAAGCAGAAGAAACGTGCACATTCAAAGGTAAAACACCTATGCCATCTGCAAAGTGACAAAATCAAAAAGGGTGAACATTTACGCTAGTGAAAACAATGAAAATCAGAAAACAGTGAAAACAGAAAAGAAGGAACGGCCATTCAACGGCATGGAAGGAATGCAACTTCATTGGTCACATATCAACAGTGGAATTTGCCAAGGTTACATGTGCATATTCTTAGCCATTAGGAGATGTGCAAGGCTAATTTAATCGCATTGATATAAGTCAGCTGTTGAGTCTGTTGAACCAGATTGTTGAATCATCTTGTTTATTCCCTCTTTTTAATTTGCTGTTTTGCATTATGTTGCCATAGTTTTCAAGGTGAATACATAGTATCATGACTGTTGACACAATTTGACAAGGTGAAAGCGCTGTTATTGTGCGCAGGCCTTAGTTTATCCTCACTAGAAGTGCTCTGTTTATTTTTGCCATGGTTCAGTGCCAAGTTGCCCAATCTTCACTCCTAAACAGAGTAGGTGTGGTTAATCAAGACCTTGCTAACATTCACAACCCTTTTAAAGTGTACTTATAATGATAACTTTACTGACATCAAAAACTACCCACATAATGGTAAACATGGCAAGAGTACACTTCTGGTGGTGTTTCGCATTTTTTTTACATCCGTTTGTTTTTCGCCCTGTGCACACGAAGTGAAATGCTCATAAGGAAATACTTAGCAGCATCTCAATCTTGTATTTATTTCGTGTTTTGACAAAATGTCTGCAATAAGGATAGTCAAGTGCGAATCTTCGGTAAGACATTCATTTTTATGTATACAGAAATCTTAGTGGACTTCTTTTTTGTGTAATTTTCAGGAATACACTTCTGGCAAAGCAGCAAGTGTTGCTTGCCCACCAGTCCGTGTTCAAGTCAAGTGTATTGTGGGCATGAGTGTCGGCAGGATTTTGTCTTGGGGGTGCAAGGCGGTGTAACGTGTCGGCCTGGTGAGCAGGAGAGCATTGGTGTAGCTTGGGTGGGGTCAAGTGCTGGTGTGTCTTGATGGCGGCAGGTACCCTTTGTGCAAACCCCTGCCGACACCCATGATTGTGGGAACACCCTGATGTGCCTCGCTTTACACTATGTCGAACAGCTCGTACATCTTACCACATTTAGGCCAACACTGGTATTGATGCAGAGTGTTACGCGCAATACTGCGTGCAACCTTTCTGATATCGTGTGCATTTGAAAATTTCGCATTGTTTAAAAAGACGCTGAGTGGGCCCAGTGTTATTCAGCAAACATAAGTCTTAACAGGGGCAGTTGGGCGAGTTGGTGTATATTCATAGTTAAAGAGGGTGCAAAAAAATCACAGCACAGAGAAATGAAGGGGACAGGATGACGCGCTACTAGCAACTGAAGTTTAATCGAAACCACAGAAAGATGTAAACACACAGTACGAAAAAATTACAAGACTAAACAATCACACATCCACAGAGGAATGAAGGGGGCAGACAGGACAGTACGCTACTAGTAACTGAAGTGTAATCAAAACCACAGAAAGATATAAACACACATGACTAAAAAAGCCGCACATGTTCAGCTTCAGTTGTTAGTAGTGTGTCGTTCCGTCCCCTTTGTTGCTATGCGTTCTGATTTCGTTTTCACGTTTTCCTTACCTATGAAATGAACTCCTGACTGTTTCACAGTCTCTATATATGTGTGGTCAATTTTTATTCATCCTCATGGCATATCAAGTCCTAGGATCTAATGTGCAAAGCGACCAGTCACTATTTACAGGAATTTTTTTATTTAGTGCCTGTGATTGCCTAATTGCAAGTTGACGTTGCAGCCATGGTGCTTGGATTATTTTCAATGTGGTAATTATGCGTAAGCCATCAAGTGAGGAATTAAGGATGAACTTTTGAGTTACAGATGGCACTAGCTGGCATAAAAACATTGAAGCATGGCTGTACTTGTTATGCATATTAGAAGTATTGGTACACTGCAGTCATGTGATTATGCCGACAAGTTCCCAAGCACACTTCCAGAAATTTACGATGGCTTCCAGGTATCTGTGAGTAAATATGTACAGCAACATATGAAGGCAACCTTGTAATTTTGTGGGCATTGCTGAATGCTTTTATGCACCTTGGTAAGTGGACCTACAGTCAACACCACAGGTCTATTTTGGGCTTTTTTGTAGGAAACTCAACTCCAAAATCATGTGTGACATGTTTTGATGCCATAGGGCAAACTAATGCAATAAAAAACTGTACAACTGCCTGTCTACACGGTTTCATATTTCCCAAAAGTGATGCTAGCCTTATTGTACTAATTAGTTGCCTTCGTGTGTAGGCTGACACCAAGTTCCTTGGGTAGCTTATTTTTTTGGATTATACTTACATACTGGTACGGTGAAGTGCACATGTTAGTGCGCATCATGATGAGATTTTACACCCTACTTTCGTATTGCTTTACTGCTGTGAATTATGTATAGTGCTTAGGCTGTACTGTATATGTTGTTCCACATGTTCAGTTTTGGGAGTAAGTTCTGTGCACGACGATGGAAATATATACCTATATCCTTACATTGACACGAGAACTGCTGCTGTTTTGATTCCAAGAAAATGTTGCAACCACTGGTTCTTGTATCAATTGAAGTATCACTACTTGTCGTGCATGCAAATTGAAGAAATGAATTTGTGCTTGCAAAATAAATTGCTGAAACACTGCCTGCTCAATGTAACTGCTTGTGTTTTATTACCAAACACATTGAACAGATGATTCACAGATTATGACACATTGTAGAAGATAGGCAACAGAAAGACAGAAAGTCATCACTGTGTTCTAACGTAGATTGGGTGATCTTTTATCAATAGTAGCATAATTGAAGGTTGCTGTTGTATAAATAAAGTTTAACGTAGTGTGCAGGTGGACGAGGGAGTGCACATATGATAGTTTTTCCAGTTTTCTGCATATTTGCTACAGTCCTCGTGTTTCTGTGTTACAATTGTGAAATTCTGAATTGCAAACAAGCCAACCTCTCTGCTGCTGTGGTGAAGTAATTCAACAGAACCATATTTTCTCAAGAACAGCTGTTCCATTGAGGAAGAGGGTAATGCTTTTTTTAATGGGTACTGCATCATCTGTCTGAGGGGAGGGCCAAGTACACATGGACGTTCACAAGAGAGAAGTGCAAGTACATTAACTTTTTTGTTTTGTGGGAGACCTGTCACTGGTAAACTGGGGAGGTTGTCCTTGACCTTGGGGCACGCGTTAGGCATTCGCTTTAACGCGGTGGCGTGATGCTTACCAATAAAAGCTAATTAGTAAGAAATGTAGGTAGTATCCGAGTATGAAAGCAAATAAATACTGAATATGCGTTATAGAGAATCAATGAATGCCGTGCTAAAGCGTGCATTGCGAATAAGCGCTAATTGCGGAAATAGATAAGCGTTCAGCTGCTCAGAAGGCGCTGCTCGCGGCTGTACGCGCGCATTCAACGCACTTTATGTAGGCGCGTTACAATGTCCTTGTAACTCTGGAATTTTCTGCGTGTGTAATTTTCATATGCGAACGCAGGCTGTCCGCGCTAAAGGGTGCATTGCGAATAAGCGCTAATTGCGGAAACAGATTTTTGTTCAGCTGCTCAGAGCGCGCTGCTGCCCCTGCGTGCAGCTCGCGGCAGTACGCGCGCATTAAATGTACTTAATGTAGGCGCGTTACAATGTTTTTCTAAGTCGGGCCTCTGCGTGTGTAACTTTCATATGAGAACGCAGGCGGTCTTCGAACCGCTCATAACACGCTGCCGCATCTGGACGCGCGCAGTTCGCGGCTGCAGAAATAACGAAAATTGCTCCACAGCATACGCTCATGGAATGCACATACGTTCGCTCATCTGAAGATACCTTTGTCACGCTGGTATTCACGAATTTAGCGCGAGCGAAGAGGGCACACGTTTATAATTTTTCTAGCGGCACGACACGGTGAACCGGAAAATTCGGAGCCGAGGGTGTTTACGTCGATCGGCTCGGCCTGCATGACGCCCCACAAATTATGTATTGACATTCCGCAAGAGCAAACACACGCCGATGGTACAAGGACAGAAGTTCGAAGTTGTGCCGACGGGTTACCAGCCGCTTTGTACATACATTGGTACATATATAAGCCCGCGAAAAAAAGCAAGCTTGCAAGTGGTGGCGCTGTGGTGTAATGGTTATTAGAGTTACTGTATATATACAGTAACTCTAATGGTTATAGTGCTTGCTTTGAGTGCGTGTGGTCGCGAGTTCGATTCCTGTGCCGTGCGTACTTGTATGCAAATGTCATGATTGTGTATATATACTTTGATGTCCATTTTCTATTATATCCTAGTGATGAATAGTAGCGGAAATTGGCCGGTGAACGTAATTTACTGCCTAAAATATACTTTTTTTTTTTCATTTCGCGACCGCTCTAGGGCCTCGTATAAAAGGAGGCTTTAACAGCTCTCAAAAGAAGCAGAAAAACTCTCAATGCGCTCTGTTCAAGCCCCCAAAATGGCTTACATAAAAACAACAACTTTACCTCCAAAAGGAGGCTTTAAAAGCTCTCAAAAGAACCAGAAAAACTTCAAATGCGCTCCGTTCAAGCCCTCAAAATGAGTTCAATAAAAACACAAATTTACCTCCTTTGTTCCGTCTAATCATTCCCTTTAAGGATGTAAATAAAACCTCCTTTTGAACCTCCTTTTGAAGGGGGTTTTGCGTAGTACCTTTTGGATGCACGTTATGCGTCGAGCCCGAAACTCCCTAAAAGGCTCAAACCCGTTTGCAGTGATGCATGCTAAAGCCAGCAACATGCATTTGGTCGCGTCGACACACATTTAAACTCGGGCACCCTGTGTAATTATTTATTTAAATGAGAGCACACTGCAGTGCGTCCTCATTCAAAGCGCATCGCGAGATCGACGGACAAGGTGACGCGCACAACCATGCAGAACAGAGCGCAAGCCACGGCTTGTGAGCCATCCAGAACACGATTCATCCAGCAAACACTATCCATCGAGCGAACCTAGAATTGAGCTCTGTAACGAGTCTAGGACGCTGCAAAACATTATGTTTAACATATACTTAAGTCTTACAGGTCATGCACGCGGGCGACTTGGCAAGTCCGATCTATATAGTTTAACCATGTCGGAGTATATTGCCTTCTCGTGCTGCGAAGATGATACGGTAGTAAGGCTTGTAGGCCTGTTCAGTCCTTTTGTTATAAAAGACTGCTGAGGTGATTCCCATAAAGGCAGAAAATGACTGGTGATTGCTTGTTCTAGAAGATGTCGTGAGTCTTTTGGAGCCGCTTTTGTTGACATAAGAACTAATGCGCCACTAAAAAGTTTATCGGACACCTCGTTTCACGATACGACTATATCCATATGTGGAGAGACATTAATTTATATTAACACGAAAGTGTTTTATGCCGGGGTCCACCAAGACTTCAGTGACGTATTTCCGTCACGGGAATGACGCCAAAAATTTACACGATCAGATGACAAAGAAAAAAATGTTCCGTCATCGAACCCACGACCGCTCGGTCCGCAACAATAGATGCCGGGCACGCTATCCACTGCGCCACGGTCACAGACGCCAGATGCTTTACAAACGCGCCTTTTATATCTACCACTGTCGCGGTCGGCGGGGCGGTGTTGCCCTTTGGAAGCGGTAAAGTAAAGTAATTCGTCATTACTGTGGCCTCCGCGATTAGCACCTACAACGCTTTACACGTACGTCCAGTTCGGCGCGTTTTCAATAGATAGTTCAATTTTGTCAATGCCTTAACACACCGCGAGGTGGCGACCATAACACCAAGCGTCGTAAAAGCGTCGGCCTCGCTCATAGCATCACGCTAATCGAAACCAAAAATAGCTCTGCGACGCGCGCCTGCCTCACATGGCTGTAACACCGCGTTCCCCGCTCACGCGCTCGCCCCGAGAAAAATTGCGGCCGGGCTACCGGGGCGGCACGACGCGCTTTGCATTTCCCTCTAGTCCGGCCGTGGCGTTCAATCACATTTTAACATGCCGCGGGATTGCAACCAAGTTCTGCGTCCAATATGCGACGCTCTTCTGGCTATCGCATCTCGCTCTCTGATTATGCTTTCACCGTTAGCTACTGCAGCTACCACAAGGGTTTGTTTATTCATTTAACATGAACGTTAGTCGTCGGGATGGAGATGTACCACCAACCATCAAAGTGGGTGCATCCACGTTAAACGGTGCCATTAGCTGCCAGACATCATATACATTGTGAAAACTCTCTTATATCAATGTACAGTAAACATTCAGTTACTTCTGTAAGGGCACGCTTTACTTTCGTGTTATTCCGATTCCTATGACGGAGGGATCAACCGTCTTTTTAAATACAAGGCTGCTCAGTTCTGTGAGAAGGCGTAGCGAACTTTCTGTGCACTTCTTCGGAGGAAATCCTTGCTGTAACAAATGCATAGCAGGCGTGCTGTGTAAAAGCACTACAACGCGCTCGAATGTGTTTACCGAGCATCAAAGGGCTGGTATTGCATGGCGGCCCTAATGGACAGGGAAGAGTGGCAGCTGCGCGCTCATCGGTAACGAATGCTTGCTTTCTTTTTGTCATCCCATATTGATTAGGAGATGCTGGCGCTTTTATATAGCGCCGGCTACTCATTTTCACAGATGATGCTATTGAAAATCACAGCCTTGGAAATAAGGCTACATAAAGTCGCACCTAGAGACAGCTTGTCAGTCAAGGCAGAGCAGTTCACATAAACACGACGTCCATTCACAGAGTGACACTAAAGATGACACAAAATACAGTCCGGGTACATAACACTAGAGTTCACATAAGAGGCAGTCATAGGGGCACCAGTATGGTAACAAATAAAGCTACACACAAAGTCCAGTCAGATAACAACACTAAAATCAAATTTTTGCTTATTGTGGTTGCTGGGATGGCTACTTCTCCGTATTCTAAATTAGTCGATGTTTGTTTGTTGGTACTTCCGTGTCCAGGGGAATGCTGCACTCAACTTTCAATAAACATGTATTCATTGCGAGAAGTTTTGTTTAATGTGGTGGTGACGTAAGGTTCAGTTTTTGGTATATATAGTTGTATCCAGTGATAAGCAGAAGAATGAGCTATTCCTCAACAGCTGCTCTTTCCCTGAGTCTTGATTGAAGACGCACAGAAAGAATGAAAGCTTTTCATGAAAGAAAAATAAGATGCACTTGCGTCAAAGGCATTCAACTTATGCTTTCTCTCTTTCTCTATGTGCGTGTGCGTGTGTGTTTTCCTTTGCTAACAATCTGGGCATAAGCCGATCAGACTTTTAGCCGACTTTATCATGAAAGATGACTTTATGCGGCGAAACAGGGATTTGCGACTAGAACAGCCGAGCGGGTTTAAGGACAATAACCACTGCAAAATAATGGTTTTTAATTTTTCACATGAGCGATATTTCTTTGTCGACAGTCAAGAAAAGCTCATGTGTTTATAAAGAGAAAAGTAATTTTGTCAGCCGAGCGTTTCACATTGACGAGAAAGATAATCGCCCATCTCTGGTCGCCATGGTTTATCGTTGCAAGTGAACAACAATAAGGTAAGCAACGACACAATCAGGAGGAAGACCATTGCTGACTCTAATCTGTGGCTTTATTATTAATGCGCAGAGTTTACACAACCAGATGGCAACAACAGACACAGATACATCCTAAAAAATCACAGCATATCCACGGAGTGAATGATGATGAGTGGGCGAAGCTGCGGAGGTTCATCGGTAAACCGTGAATCTTCCGTGAATTCTGCCCAGTACATCATCACCGACGTGAGATCGGGCGCGTTTATACTAAAGGTTCGATGAGTTATGACGACTTGCAGCTCACTTTAATTTTACATGTACGCTGTGAATTTTCATTGTTTAGAAAACCATTGCTTTAGGAAACATCTGGCGTCTTTCGTTAAGCAGCTGGCGTCTTTTCGTTTTGCTTTAGAAACATCTGGCGTTCTTTCGTTTTGCTTTTACAAAACATCTGGCGTCTTTCGTTAAGCAGCTGGCGTCTTTTCCTTTTGCTTTAGAAACATCTGGCGTTCTTCCGTTTTGCTTTTACAAAACATCTGGCGTCTTTCGTTGGTTTATTTCATCAATCAACGGCGTTTTGAACAAAATTTTTATTGTTTAATCACGCACAGGAGAAATCTCACCAGGCACTACCTTGGAGGTAAACAATGGCTGCTAATGGGAATGAGAGACAGAAGAAGTCGGCTTTTAGCTAACACTTACACTTCTACTTCTACTAACGTTTCCTACTGGAACATGCCAATGGCTGCTAATGGGGAATGAGAGACAGAAGAATTCGGCTTTTAGTTAACGCGCACGCTGCGCATTTTTTATTGTTCAACAACGCACAGGAAAAATCTCCCACCGGCACCACCTTGGAGGTCAAAGCGTAAGACTGGTTACGCACTACGACTACTACTACGACTACGAGGGACGAACGGGTGCCGCCTTAAGGAGCTTCGCCCCTAAAAAAAATTCGGCAGATCCCACGTACCGTTGGAGTCGATGTTATGCGAAGCATGCGGCGGGTAGGTGACTGTGGCGTAACTTTTTTTACTGAGCGACACGTTACAAAATGACGCTAAAGATTTGTATATATTTTGTACGCACACATATATATGTTCAAGAGCCGCATATGTGTTATATAACCAGTTGTTTACGGTTGGGTAACGCTGCCAATGGCATCGTGGGTATTGCCAACACCAGAAGCGGTAAGCTGATATGTAGTGCTTATACGTGTCTCGAGAACGCACGCACCTTTCAGGAACCCATGTGCATGTGTGCAAGAAGTTCTTGAGAGCTCTTGAACAAGGGCATCATTACCGTGATCAGTGAGTACCAGCAGCTGGTCATGACTTTTTATAGGATCCGGTCGTGATCGTGGTGACGAGGGGACCATGCGTAGTGAAGTATGTCGTATAGTAGAGCTGTTGGAATTCGTGTATGCCTCGGTCATTTCGTCGACAAATTGTCTGTCGACAGAGCCGGCGACATGTCGGAACCTGAAGCCACCCTTCGCGTTGGTGAGGTATAAGCCGTCGATGCTGGTAGGCCTGGATAGTGCTACGTAGACCAACATCAGTGGATGGTGTTTGTCGTATTCGTAGACTACCTGGGCGTATGTGGCCTACGTAGCCTAGTCTACAAAGCAGCTGTCAATCAATCTGGCGTCATCCTCGGTCAGCATGAGGCCATCGCGCAGCCTCGTAAGAAATTAAGAGGACACTGCGTCGTTCTGGTGGGCGAAGTGACTTTACGGTGCGGTGATGTGGATATCATATGTAACTTTCGTTAAAGTATTCCTCCGGGGTCGAGCGATGCTTCAATATAGCTTGCTGAATCATAAGAATACAAACGCAATGTTTATTAGACTGCTCAAAAAACGGAGCCAGCACTGGAACTACAGACGTTAATCTCATATGACGCCTGTATCGTAGGAGTACATAGCGTAGGAGTATCATGTAGCGTTACTGCTCTTTTTGTAAAATTAGATAGCCAGCACCACAACCACAATTGACGTTGCACCGATACTACGCCTGCGTAGGCTGCTTTTCCAAACCAGTTTAAGTACCTGGCATGGCTCAGTGGTAGAATACCTGATTGCTACGCAGAATGCCTGGGTTCGATTCCTGCTTGGATCCTAATTTTCATTCTTTCCATTCGTTGAGTCAACGTTTGTGGTGTCCTGACTTCTTTCTTGTGTCCGTGTTTGCACGCCCTGTCTTTTTCGAATGAATACTTACCAACTAGCTCAGCTCTCTGTTATTCAACGCTGTCGATGTTGGTTTTCCTTAACGCTCTAGCATTTAAGTTATCAATGTCTGTTCTCGTCGTTCCTGGGTAGGTATAAACTGTCGATCACCTGTGGCGCATACCCGTACACCGCGGCCCGTGTAAACGGGTATGTGCCACACGTGTCTAGTGGAAAGGGTTTGACGACGTACGCGACAAGATTTTAACGTTATTCATGTCATGACCCGGCAATCATATTCGTGAACTCCTCTTACCCTCCCATGCAAATTTTGTTCTACACCAAGTTAAGAAGGCCATCATGAGAGCACCCAGACGTAGGCGCCTAAATAGATAGATAGATAGATAGATACGTAGATAGAAACGCTCAAAGTACCAGAGGTTCGCTAAGAAATGCTTCGCATTTAACAAACAAACAAGCAATTGAAAGTTGAGGAAAATCCCGGCCGAAACTTTCTAACGGGAATGATCGGGCTGCTTTGTAACTTAACGAATTAATGAGAAGGCATTTTGTTGTATACTGTTTATTCAGTTCGCAGTTACCTCGAGATTTGCAACTTCAGTTCTCAGCGCATAATCGACTCGTTGGAACGCTAAATCCTCTTCTACCTCTGCTTATTGATTAGTCATCAAAATTTAATTGATCTTTCGCTAGCGTTTTCGAGGAGTGTGGCCGAGCACCCGGGCTCTCGCCACTTGAAGAGGGGGCTAACTTGCGACATATTGTTAATTCCTACGTCCTTGACGTGAAGACTCCAGGAGACTTACTAAAGAATTGAGGAGCACCAAACTTGAGAAAGGGACTTAGAGGCTACTAAATATCATAAATATGCGAAGATTCGAATACAAACTTTCTTGTACGAACTACATTCCCCAAAGGTGCATGTGAAATATCGATTCAGTTACAATTGCTGATCAATAAATAGAGATATCGACATTGCTTTTGTTTTATTAACACAACTTTATATTGTAATTGTTATTGTTGAAGTCATTTTTATCCATTTTCGCACAAAGTGCAGTGTTCGAGGTAAGCTAAAGATGACGAAATGGCCTTGAACAACAACAGCAAACAAAAATGAGGCAAGTAGGTGTAGGATGCTCGCGTTAAAGCACGAAAAAGCCACGTATCAATGTATCACCATAATCGCCTCCAACGTGTGCTGTACGCACACTACTTCTCAGAAAAAAGCTACTCAGTCGAAAAAAATCGCCTTGTTTAATGTTTAGAATTTGGTTTAGCGAGCCTGCATGGCGCAATGAACTTCGGAGATATGACTTTCATGCCCTTCTTTTGTCTTAAAAAACGCTTTCGCCGTCTATATAAACGCTGCAAAAACTGGAAAAGTATGGATTAAGGATGTCCTCATGCTGCTTTCGAAGCAAAACTGGGTGTAGCAAACGGTGCCCACTCCTTGGTCTCCTCGATCAATGGAATTAGCCACAAGTTCTTGCAAAGGTTGATCCGCGAAAATCAGTGACATCCGTCGTTATTATCCTTAATAGCGTAAAGTTTCGGCATTTGAAATCGCTCCAACAGTACCTGGCAGATTGTAATCCTACAATAAGTGCGAAGATGGAAGGTCCATTCGCCCGTATTATTTGTAGGGGCGATGGTTTAGGCCAAAGAAATGTTGAAAATGCGGTCTAACGATGTAGCGATCCAACATTGCTTGCGATTGCTTGTTCAATTGCGTTTTCTCCCGAAGCTTCGTACCAGATTTCTCAATCGACTGTTTGTCCGCGAGCTTAAAGTGAAATTCACGTGACTTCACCTACACCAGATAGTTTTCTGTGAAGGCGAACCCCGCGTACATCCTTCTAATGTCGTTATCACTGTGGACGAATCACACTGACCTCGGTGTATCCTAGCGTTTGGTCAGTTTAATGTCGTCTTCAATGAAAACCTTGTCGTATACCAATAAATGTTTGTCTAGACTTTTTCAAATTAGGGCACGACAGAAGAAACTTCTGGTATTTCCAACACGTCACTTGTTTCGCAGGGTTCTTAGATTCAATTACTGTCGCCCGCTGATTCTGGGAGACTGCTGCCACATTGTGACCCTGTAGTGTACAGGCAATGCTCTCAGACTATGGAGACTAATCTTTTTGATTGTGATGTACACGCAGTGCCCGCGAGTGTTTTCATCACAACACCGTCAGTCTTGACAACGATGAGAAGTTGCCATGACAGGAAACAGTTATTGAAGGCCTAACTTGCACTTAGCAGCCAGTGAAGATTGCACACTGCGATGACGCCTTGTGAACGAAGTGTGCAACCAATAACCTGTCGGCTGCGTCAAATAATGTGGCGTTTCGTAGCTAAATAAAACACTATTCCGCTATTTTATTCTGACCCAGACAACTACATTGTTTTCGTCGACCATCGTCCTCGTTCTTGCTCTTTCTTTTTTAGAAATTTTGGTTCAACGCAACACGCTTCACGCGGGCGCACTCTTACGCAATGTCAAAAGAGGTTCTTTGGCACGGACGGCATATGAGCACATAGGACTGCGTACTTCATCTCGCACAAGCCACTGTAATACGTAGACAAGGAGACGACCGAACCAACGGCCAGTAATTCTGTCCATTGGCCATTCGGCCATTTGTCGAGTTTCACGGGTATGCACCAGTGTAACTGTATGGGCAGTATTCCAACGATCGCCACAACTATCAAGTTCAGGACGGCTCACCCAACAACATCGACGGCAGCAGAGCTCACAGCACTTCGCGCCGCGCTGCTTTTCATTAACGACCAAATGAGAAAAAGGTGGACGATTTTCTGCGACTTCAAGGCGGCACTACAGTCTTTACTGTCGACTTTACGCCGCGGTATGCGCGAACAGTTGGTATTTGAGACTGCTGAGATGTTCCACCACCTAACCGAGAAAAGACACCGCATTACATTTCAATGGCTACCAAGTCACTGTGGGATTATCGGCAATGAACGGGCCGATCAAATTGCCCGTTCAGCCCATACAGAGGACCGCGACCTGTCGATACCTCTTCCAGGACAGACGCTGCTCGGAAGCTCCGCATGCTCGCTCGCCAATGCACCACGTCAAATTGGAATGAGCCACATTTCATGCATGCACGACTACACTCCTTTGATCCCACGTTAAGCCTTCGACTACCATCAAGACTTCGCCGAGGTGACGCTACCGTTCTGTGTAGATTATGGCTGGGCGTCGCGTTTACCCATGCGCATGCATTCCGCATAGGGATAGCCGACACCACCGCCTGTGAACACTGCGGTGACGAAGAAACAATTCGACATTTTCTGTGTGACTGTCCGGAGTATAGCACACAGAGACAATCTCTTTGCCATGCTTTCAACAAGTTAGACGACCAGCCTCTATCAGAAGAAAGACTACTAAGCCATCGTCCGGACATAACGTCGCAGAAGAAGGCTTTACAAGCACTACTAGCCTTCCTGCGATCTACTGGCCTGTCAGAACGCCTATGAGCGGAACGCTCGCGTGTGTGTGTGTGGTTGTGATTGTTTCTTTTTTCCTTATTATTTATTTTCTCTTTCTCGCTTTCAACCCCCTATTCTCCAACACCAGTGCAGGGTAGCATACCGGATACAAACTTCTGGTTAACCTCCCTGCATTCTTCTGCTCTTTCTCTCTCTCTCTTCTAAAAAAAAAAACGGTATTTCGAAACATACGCATGCACAAAACTTATTCGCATGCTTATGCACAGTACAAAAAAGCAACTTATTAGAACTGCAATTTCTTCCTTCAGAATCTAGTTGATTGTTGATGTGAACATCGCGGGACCATAGGAAACGGAGCTTTGTTTCCCATCTGGGACTCCTGATGAGTTGGCGACCGTTTCACACGTGTGACTCCATGTATTTTTCAAGTTCGCGACACTAAATGTGATGGTGGGCGCGAGAAATCCCGAATCGATCTGAGTCTGCATGTTCACGAAAGATACCTACTAGAGCCACCCAACTTGAGTGAGGACGTGTAAACAACGGGCTAGTGTCCTTTGAATCAAAGTTCGAAGTCGTTAATTATGAGGGGCTTTAATGTTCAGCCAAGTTCCTATGGTGAATACTTGAGTTACTAAACTAAACTGAAGTGGGTTCGGTGTCGTTCCTACGCCTACGGCTAAGTTCCTGGTTAACGCATGTCTATAGGCGGGAGGGTTAAAAATTCAGAACTCATGCCAACGGCTCTTCAGAGCGCACATATTCGGCGCGCGCCATTCACTCGCCTTCCCTAAAGTATTCTTTGCGGCAATAAGTTCTTCGCAATGGCAGCCAAAAGAAAAAAAAGAATAAACGGAAGCTTTCCAACCGTCTCCTCTCTTCCTCCATGCCTCCATCTCTCTTTCTCTCTGAGGCACACGTGCGCACATGATACTACCTACACATCGCCAAATACTTCAAGCTTACTGAGGTAGTGTTCGCCTCCAAGACGATTGCTTTTGCTCTTCCGCGACCCTCTTTGCGTCCTTAAAGTGGTACGTATCAAACCGACAATCCGACTTGTCCGGTTTTTGTTCAATATACTCCGACGTGCGTCGTCGTCCTGGTCGCGGTGTTGTCCTGGTTCTGTTTCAGTTCGCAAAACAGGTTTGACTCAGTGCTCCTTGTCCGAGGTCTTAGGCAGGTCAGAGAGATAAGAGTAAAGGAAAAAGGCCGAGAGGTTAACCTGACCGTAAAATAAACAGAATTAACTCAAACTCACTGAGGAAAAAAAAATCAATCTTTTTTTTTTTCGCTCAGCGCTCATCGGGATGTGACTTGCCGAAATTCTACTGCGATTGAGCTACTCAGGCTCAGACACAGGATTCCGTCTGGGTCTGAGTGAGTCTGCTTCAATGTGAATGAATGGAGAGATAAATGAGTTTACCGACCTAATCGAACACCACAAAAAAAATTCCTGTTCGTGTCCTTTGTCTAGAATATGTGGGCGCAAGTGTGTGTGTGGGGGATGGGAGACGAATATTTGACTTGTATCTATACCTTTGTCGCGAGAATTCTTTCTCCTATAGCTCGTCGCATTTAATGATAAAGTCGTAGCGCGAAGTCGACGCTCGCCTACGTTCCTACGACCACATTGTCTTTTATTGCGACAGCAATTATATGGACAGTCTCGGCTGGTTTTTGCCGCCGCCGTCATGCACCGTGTATATATATATATATATATATATATATATATATATATATATATATATATATATATATATATATATATATATATATATATATATATATACTGTACTGGAAATAATGGGTAGTGGGGATCTGGCTTGGAAGGAGAAGACGACGACGAGATTATTCATAAAAGCTACGTTTCGGTGTTGTCCGGATTGTCATCTCTCGCTGCTCGGCTCTACCATCTGAGGGCTTGATCACCCAGAACGCCTCGTGACATTTGGTGGAGGTGCGGGGTATTGCCGAGCCGGGATTGCAATCGCAGCTGCAATCCCGGCAATCCCGGCGTCGGGCAATCTCGGCAATGGAGCAGCGAGAGATGACAATCGGGACAACACCGAAACGTAGCTTTTATGAATAATCTCGTCGTCGTCTTCTCCTTCCAAGCCAGATCCCCACTACCCATTATTTCCAGTACAATATACATATATATATATATATATATATATATATATATATATATATATATATATATATATATATATATATATATATATATATATATATATATATATATATATATATATGGCGTGAGGAGCGCAACGGGTGCATTTAAAAGTCGTCGGCCAGCTCGCTCGCTTCTTCTAATATTTGCGCAGGGAGAACCTTGCCCTTCCGCTGTCTGCTCGCGCGGTAGTTGCTGCCGGGGGGTAGATGTTTCTGCAGCGTAGCAGCGCGTTGATCACGGGCCGCTTTTCTTGCTATCGCATTCATTGCTTCGCCCTTGCGGCGAAACTGTGACTTTTTTTCACTATTCGCTCACTACGACGGATTACACACTGGTTCAGTCAGCCACCCTGCTAAGCCAAGGCTTACTTCCGCTTGACAACAACTTCCAAATGACGATAAACACTGTACAGAATGAACCTTAGGCCGGAATGGTAGAGTTGCCTATTACAAGGTTGACAGCAAGTACAATCATGTTATAGTGCACGCGAAAGATGTATTTGTTAGAAAATTACATTGCGAATATTGTCGTAAATGAAACACAGAAGTACTGGAATATTATTTTTGTATTTGATAATTACTTCATCCACTTGAGACGCTATGATAATATCATAGTACTTCCTTACTAGTTATCAGTCTTTTGAACAATGCGTTCGCCTCTCTTGCTGCTGTATAAAACCATATGGTTTTAACTTCAGGCATCATAAAAGCGGAAGTTCCTTTCTGCACTGGATCCTACTATTGCCAGTTGTGTCGGTGATAGCAAACACACGGTTGTTTCTAAATTTTTTCTACTTAATGCTTTAATAATTTCAAGAACGAACATGCACACGCGCATCCCCCTTCCCCCCTGCTGGTCGAGTCCAAAAGACAACGTGCTTCACAGAGGATGAAAAAAACGAAAGAAAATGAGGCGATGACATGCTTCTTACAATGGCCTGCGTTTAGTCCCTGGCTTGCAGGGAGCAAAGATGAGAAGTAAACAGTTCTTGTAATGCAACGTCAGGGGCCTTCGGCCGCCATTATCGCCAAAAATTTGCGTGGCCATAACTTTGCTTTTAGATGTGAAGCATCTTATAGCGAAGTTCAATCTGGTGGTAGTGGTGGTGGCGTGCGGCGTGACCACCCTTACTGCGCATGCGCAAGCCCTCTCCACACACCTCCTCTCCCATCCCTCTCTCCACTCTCCCTCTGAAACGCGGGCTCTACATGCCAAAACGCTGCTTCGCATCGCCTCATGGTCCCCTTTAGCGGGAGATGGCGTGATTTTTTAAAAGAATGACGCTACAAGTCCGACTGAGTAAACGCATGGGGCAGACTTCGCGCTCCCCCCTTAGGTGATTAAAGAGGGGGGGGGGGGGGGGCGACGACCCCCCTCCCTCCTCTTTCGCCCGTGCGCACGTCTATGGTTGTGTTACACAACTTACACTGCAACTCTCCTCTGACTGCCGTCGTCGCTAAAATTACATGCGTTACCGAAGGATTCATGAAGGATTATGCTGCCAGTTTTATTCTGTCAAACGATGCTCATTTGGTGGTGTTTGATTCTTGAAGACCACACTTCCCTTTCTTCCCGACCATTCGTCTCACCCCAAATATTTTTTTTTGTTCCACAAAGTTGATCCCTGTAACGAAGTACCGAAATGTCGTATCGCCCATGAACTTTCTATCGGGCTCGAAACAAAATGAAAGTTGATGTGCCATACAGCCAGCCTAATAAGTAGAGCCATAGAGTTTCTTACAATAATACCTAGAGGGGAATCTGGCGCTAGTGTCTACGCGGGCTCCTTGAGACGCGCTTCAACCACCATGGGAATGATGGGAAGTACAGGCTTCGGATTTGCTTCGGATGAATTAGGTTCTTGAAATTCGCAACGCTTGTTTGCCGAGTGTAAAACAAAGTGATATTAAGTTAATTCCAATTATAACTTGCTTAATCCTTTTGTATGTAAAACTTATTGCAAAAAGTTTGCGTGACCGTGAGATGGAACTGAAACCTGAACAAATTCAACCACCAGGGTATGCATTACTCTGCAACTGTGTTCCAGATTTGGCATCACCAAATAATGAATTATTTTTGTACAACACTTGAAAAGAAACACGCTTGTTTTTCCCTCGAAAGTACGCATTATCTATTTATGGAAATAACAGTACTGTATTGAGTGAGAAACACTTAACGTATCCAAAATAATTAATTGTTGGGCTAGTTGGTTCAACATATCTGGGTTGGGAGAGCGAAGGCTTGGCAGGAAGGACAGGACGACACAGAAGAACAGACGCTCAACTTGCAACTGAGTTTATTTTGAAAGACATCTCACCACAAAAACGTATGCGCAGGCGCGTCACAGCGGATTGTCGCACACCCGATAACAAATTCCTGGGAAAAATCGCGTTTACAAACTACGACAACGCAGAAGGGTTGCGTTTGATCAGCTTTTACACTTATCCGCTTTGAAGGAACTCAATTTCTTTCATTGTCAGATGCACCCAGCGTTACACACGACAGAGGCCCAACAAGTTTGTTGTCATGCCCTACATACACAAGGTTTCACATAACCTTAAGAGGATAGGATCAAAGCATGGGGTACACCTCATCTTCACGGCACCCTTTAAGCTTTCCCGTTTATGCAATCTTGCCGGTGAAAAAACAGAGATAACAGTCTGCGGTAAGAAGCATAGGGAGCCATTTGTTCCCTGTGCTGTGGAAGTCGTATATAAGATACCACTCAGTTGTGGAAAATCTTACATAGGCCAAACGGGCCGCTGTCTTAACGACAGAATAAGGGAACATGCAAACACGGTGAAAGCTCAGAATGATGGGGCGCACCTTCCTGCGCATTGCAGGAATTGCGGATGCAGAGCACTTTTCGAGGAGACTGACGTCATGAGCAGAGTAAAAGGCAGGCGAGAAAGGGAGATCGTAGAGGCTGACCAGATAAATGCTGCCGTAGACATGTGCATCAGTGCACCTTCGGTGCATCTGAAAATGAAAGAAATTGAGTTCCTTCAAAGCGGATAAGTGTAAAAGCTGATCAAACGCAACCCTTCTGCGTTATCGTAGTTTGTAAACGCGATTTTTCCCAGGAATTTGTTATCGGGTGTGCGACAATCCGCTGTGACGCGCCTGCGCATACGTTTTCGTGGTGAGATGTCTTTCAAAATAAGCTCAGTTGCAAGTTGAGCGTCTGTTCTTCTGTGTCGTCCTGTCCTTCCTGCCAAGCCTTCGCTCTCCCAACCCAGACTTAACGTATCGTCTGCTGCGATGCCAGGTGCGTCTGTTCAAGTGGTCTGCCTCCAACGCATCTCTCGTTTTGTTGTAAATTCGAGTCAGAGGAGCGCGACGGTGCGTCTACTTAGCTTCGCCGTCGTTTTGCAGCTGATTTGAACGAGTTTTGGTAAGACGCGCTTATGAAACAAACGGGAACTCGATGCAGTTTGCTGCACTGACATGGGACGCTACATCTGTGCGCAGCGGTGAGTGCACGACGCTTTGCTAAAACTGTCAAATACAACCTGTAAAGCTGCAGCGTCGCAGCAAACCAAGAGATCTAGCGGTCTTCAGCCTCTTTGAACAACAAAGGCGCTGCTTGAATGCTTTGAAACGCACCCCACTACCCACGCCTTGCGAAGAACGAAACTGAAACTGTAGAAAAAGATCCGTAGACAGTTCGCTAGCTAACCTATCCAATCCGAAGCCTGTACTTCCCATCATTCCCATGGTGGTTGAATGATCGCAGCGCCAGTTTCCTCTCTAGGGTATTGTATGAAACTCTATGAGCAGAACGATACGTTCATCTCGAAGGCTATGGCAACGAATGAAACCAACTTCCCATTACCATCGCCACAATCAGTGCCATAAAGAATTTTGAGGCCGGCATTCGTTAAGGTAGCCTCAGTAACGTTCATTCATGACTGGTATTTACTAAAAATAAACACTTTACAAAAGTGGCGACACAGCTGAATCCCTTGCTTGATGTTAGTTGGGTTTGATTAATGTATACGTGAACAGCGTATCCCACACTAAAACAGTACGCGTACAAAAAAAGAAGAGGAAAACTTCATACAGACAAAGCGAGTCGGAAAATAACGAACCTCTTGTTAGAATCATCACATTCACAAACTATGGCTTATGTATCTCGGAACAGAAATGGAAATGACCACAAGACAGAGCGTAGAAGCACTCTAACGACGTGAGATTGAAAATATACATGCTGCTTGATACTAATTGCTGATCGAACTTTCACACGGGATTAATTCGCGAAAGACGAATAAATGCTGAGCTTGGGTCGCTCTTAAGATCACCACCCTATCGTTCGGTTGTTGTTTCCGGTCGAAGCTTAAGCGTAATTGTAGGATGACGTGCTTATTTCGCATAAGAATATGGAAGCATGCCGTGAATGTAACAGGAAACGGCGCATGGTTGTGTCAGTACAGGGTGTTTCAAGATATGTGTCGGAAAATTTTCAAACTTAAGGGCAGTGGAATATTTGCTCGCTGCTTTCATAATTCACACAATAAGACTCGGCGCGACTAAGTCCTCTTGTGACACAGGGCTGATGTGGCGAATTCCATAAACAGCGAAAATGGCATCGAATTGTCTCTTGAGGTAGCTGCCCATTCACAGGGTCTCTGACTGTCGATTGCCTCTGACTGTCGATTGAGTAGGCCAAAATTAGCATGGGAGGGTAAGAGGGTTTGACGGATATGACTGTCTGGTCATTACAGGAACAACGTGACAATCCTGTCGCATACGTTGTCAAACCCTTTCCTCCAGACACGTTTGGCACATACCCGTATATCACGGGCCGCAGAATGCGGGTATGCACCACAGGTGATTACCATTTCGTACCTACCCAGGAGAGACGAGAACAGACATCGGTAATTTAAATGCGCAGGCGTTAAGAAAAACCGACATCAGGAGCGCTGACCCGATGAATGCAAAGAATAAAAGTCAGAATCCCAGCAGGAATCGAACCCAAGCATTCGGCGTGGCACTCGGGTATTCTACCGCGAGCCACGCCAGGTTTTGAAACTGCTTTGGAAAGAGACCCTGTGCATGCGCAATGTCAGTGCAATGTCAATTGTGGTTGCAGCAAAGCAGTAAACGCTACATATGTGCTCCTACGATACGAACGTAATGTCTGTTAACGTCAATTGTGGTTCCAGTGTTGGCTCCGCTGTTATAGCAGTCTAATTACATTTGTATTCATATGATTCAGCAAGCTATGTTCAAACGTTGCGTGACCCCGGAGGTATATGCTAACGAAAGTTACGTATGATATTCACATCATCGCACCGTAAAGTGCACTTGGTTTCGATAATACTGACGTATGTGCTCTAACGTGAGTGCTGACGTTACGGCAGACCTTAAGTTACCCTTTAAACGCCAGTGTTGTCGACGTGCCTGGCAAGCCCACGATGTGCACACAACTGCTACACTTACAAAAACGCGTCGATCCACCTCGTAACGCTTGGCTCAAAGCAAAAAAAAAAAAAAACCCGCAACATACAACTACTCGCTGTCTGTTTCGCATGAAACCGATTCCCACAAGGCGTGAAATGCGCCGTATTTTTTGATGATCAGTGCCGGCTGCATAACGAATGCGGGACACTCTAAAATTAGGTGTTCGAGTGTCTCACAGGAGCCACAAGACGTACATAGCAGACTGTCTGCATGCCCTTGACGATATAATTGCTCGCGTACTAATACAGAGCGATGTCTTTGCTTATATAAGAGAGCTCCGTCACGGCAAGGGAATTCATGATCACGAACACGGGGAGGGAACGATCCGCTTGCGACACGCTGGTCGGGGTGCTGCTTTAGGAGGTGTCGGCGGATCAGCAGGCGAGCGTTGTGAAACATGCATGAAATTTCTCGGCAGTTACACTCGTCGTGGGCAAAATTTCAAGCGAGGTGATCAGCCTCTTCATTCCCAGAAATACCCACGTGCAAAGGTATCTACTGGCAAATAAGAGACACCCCGCGAGAAATTATTTTTGTGGCAGATCTTACGATACTGCGTGTAATTGGGCAATCAGAATCTTTTCTCAACAGTCTGCTAAGGGCAGCACGGGAGCCTATATACGACAACCTTCGATACTCCTAATTCTTCTTCAACATACTTCAGAGCAACGTAAATGGGTGCTAGTTCCGCGGTTGTTGGTGAAGATGGATGCGGTATTTGAAACACCCGTCTGATGTTAGTCGATGGGCCCCAAAAAAAAAAAAAAAAAGGAAGCCCACCTAAAAGCAAGCGCGTGAACCGTTGAAATTACCTATTCTGAGCGTTCGCTGTTGCAACTTTATTATGAAATCGCAGATATGCCCTGGAACTAGCTAGAAATAAGAAAAACAGCATTTATTTTATCCGGCACGTGCCATAAAACGCCGCGCTGCCGATTGCCGCCATTTTGCAACTGTTTTGGCGGGAACTTGAATGGTCGCGTTGACCATTTTGTTGGTGTTGCGGTACGATTTCGCCGTTGTGCTTGCAACTTATCCGCGGTCAGTTCGAGTTTGTTGGATTCACCGATCCAGTTCCGGCTCATGCCGCGGCAGATGCCGCTTGCCATACTGCAACGGTAGTGTACCCCTTAGCTCTGCTCCAGCTGCCCCCTTCTGACACTGTGGACATTCAGAAAGAAAATTTTCGGCGCACCACGCGAGCTCTCATACCTCCGCGTGGTCATGACCTCCCGAGTGGACTTACTCGTCAAGAGGAGGTATCGCTCCGAAGAGTTCGCGTGAGTGCGGCTGTGACGCCATCAATCCGCGCGAAGTGAGGGAACACCGAAACAACTTCGAGCAGCCCATTTTGTCCTGCGCCGGTGCGGGAACCTGAACCACCTTTTGTGCACATGCCCTGGGCTACAAGCGGCTTGTCGACGCCACCTACGGCGTGCAGGACTTCAGCACACCAAGCAGCCTGACTTGCAGCGATAGATATACGGCCCGCATCATAGGTCCCTCTTAAACTTTATCGATGAAACATAGCTGCACAATTTTGTGTAAAGTGTATTGATGCCGTAGGGCAAACTGACGAAAAAAAAAGGCTATGTTCATCAATGCTGCATAAATGGCGCCAGCAAGTGTCCAATAAGTTGGACAGGGGGGTTTTATGAGGATCAGTGCGCTAGCATAGGAGTGCTGCCTCATTACTTAGTGTCCAATATATTGGACAATTTACCATAGCGAGGTCTCACGAGGATAATTACCAGAGGCCGTTTTTTCTGAATCACAAAGCTGCGGTGGGCTCTTTACAGGAAGAACGTCAATTCTCCCTTTTGATCCGACGGCCTGTGTCTACTGATTAACAAATTAATTAAGTATCATTAATTGGTGCTGTAATTGATGTCTCTAACAATCTTAAGATGTCTGCCGCTACAAAAAAACAATTATGAAGGTAGCAAGAAAATATTCCATTTTGCTTATTTTACTGTACGTCTCGTTGATTTGTGATTTTAAATGGGACACACTAGAAAGAGAAACACTAAAATTAGTTTAGATTATGAATTGCTATTTCTTTTTTTTTAAAAACACATTGCGACGCGGCATTAATAAATGTATAGAACACAATAATGTTTCTTGAAGGTGCCGGCTTTCGAACCCCGGCCACCGCACTCCGGAAGCAAGTGTCTGAACCGCTGGGCTGAACAGCCACGCTTGCAGGGCGTGAATGTATCTGTGCCACATGAATGCGTGGTACCGGCGGGGCAAAACAAATGCGAAAGGGGAACACTTTCTAGGAAGGCTTCATCGAATTTCGTGGTAGTGCAATAAAATCCCTCTCTAAGGACAAGATGCTAAACTAACATGCATTACACAAGAGAAATTCTGACGTTGCGAAACCTTGATGCCAAGCACGCGTTTCGGTGGTGGCGTGGTGCGCCTTCCACGGGGCCGTTCCAGACGCTGACGAATGCTAGAAACTTAAATGACATGAAAAATGCTATGCCGATGCAGCCCGGAAACAACGTAAGACTGCAACATGCAATTAGACACCACGCTTACGCATCACTTATGCATCTCCCAGGAGAGATTGTACGTGGATTTTCTTTTTTATTTCTGAGCTCCTTATGTCGTACTTACGACGGCTGGGATAAGTACAAAGTTTCCTCTGGTAATGCGTTAAGAGTCGACTTAAGGTCGAGGGGGACTTGAATCGCAAGTGTAAGTTTGGTTTCAGAATATGGAGATTAGCCTTTTCTTAAAGTATAAGAGTGGCCTTTTTTAGCACCATATAAGAGTACTTCATTATTAAAGCTGAAAGACTTTTGCTCTCGATTGTGCCTTTAACTGATTATGAGCGCAAATCGGCGTTAACATTGTTCTTCTCTACTGGCTTTTTTTGCTATTGTTGTTCTCTTTCTGGCGACTTACTGCGCGCATTAGAAAAAACAAAACAAAACGACAATAACAAAAAAGCATGCGCGTCGTGCGCGATAGATTGAATCCGGAAGCAATACCCATTGCTCTCCTTGCAGTGGCACTTCAGGGTGGAAGGTTCCCTCCATGCCTCGAGAGTGGAAGATGTTCCATGGGCTGGACGTAGTGTTCTGGGCTCCAGGTTTTGGAGCCTCTGGAAAAGACAGAACGCTTGAGATGACGCGATTGCCGTGACTGTGGCGGAAACACGCATTTTGGAAGAGCGTAACAAACGTCAAACGAAGGTTCGGAAGTGAAATATCATGTGCAACAAAAAACAAAATTCAAGTAAAAGAATAGACGCGTGTTAGCTGGGGCTATCTTGGCAAGGAAAAACAATTCCCAATGGACTTGACTGGGGCGCAACTATGAAAAAGTATTTAGGTGAGCAAAACTAAAGATTCTGGAACCATTAAAACTTTCTGAGGGATGATTACGAAAAGCACAGTAGCGATTTTTAATGAGGATGAAGTGTGTCTCAAAGTGCCCGATCGGCGATTTCGCTCGCTTCGCAAAATGGCGAGACGTGCCGACGCTGCTACTGATTCGTATGTCTACTTTACTTTTTATTATTGCGGCAGTCGGTTCACTGTATTTATTCTAGTTTCGGCACCTCTTCCGTCCAAGCTTTTCCCCATGCACTGAAAAGAACCGCTTTCTGTTTCCACAAAAGTGCTTCGACGAAGCAAGTATAGCGGAATGTATTTTCCTTCCATTCACCGATATCTCGAGCTCACATTACAGATAGCGTTTATGCCGATCTTCCCTATAGCGGAAACTGTTATCTGCGTTTCTTTCATATCAATACTTAAATGTCTCATTGCGTACACATGATCAAAGCTCGCTGTTCAATGTATACTCTATACAAAAAGATGGCTCGCGCAAAAACATTTGGTGCCTGCACTTAAACGACACCTACTAAGTGACTAACGAAAATGATCAGGAAATAAAGAAGCAGTAACTGATTAAGTCTGTATTGTCAGCGCGACAAAAAAAAAATTAAGGTAGATTCGCACTTGTGGTGCCAAGCGTGAAGGAACAGCGGAGCTGGACGGCCTTCCTTGTTTCTTCCTCTCTTTCTTTCTCTTTCTCCCTTTCTGTGTGTTTGTCTATCTCCTTCTTGTCTCTGTTTCTTTCTATTTCTTTCTTTCTCTCTCCGCCTGTTTATTTCTCTCTCTTTCTATCTTTTTTTTCTCTCTCTCTTTGTTTCTCTTTCTGTCTAGCTTTCTGTTTTTTTCTGTCTCTTTTCTGTGTATGTTTCCTTCTACCTCTTTCTCTGTCTGTCGTTCTTTCTCTGTCTTGCATATATTTTTTCTCTTTCATCCCTTTCTTTCCCTCTATTTCTCTCTCTCTCTCTCTGTGTGTATTTGTTCTCTCGCCCATCCTAGTTATTGCACCCTACGCCGGACAAATCGGCGCAGCGGGAGAGCGAGTGCCGGACGCACGTATTAGGGGAGCGAATTAGAATATGCAGAAGAGAACGAAGAGAGCGCACGCCGGCCGAGTTATCGCGTTGCACGCGCTAGGTGCAGATGTGCAAGGTACTACGCGACGTGAGATGCCATTTAAGGTAGAGGCCGTTTATGATGATGAAAGTTTTTGTTAACGCCTCGTAACGAATCTCGAGCTTAAACAGCTCCGGTGTTAAAAAAAGTCACAGTTTCTCCGCAAGGGCGAAGCAATGAATGCGACAGCAAGAAACTGGGAATGTCACACGAAGAACGACAAGCAGCTCGACGCCCGAAGAGAATGCGCAGGTGTACACAGGGCAAGCGTGAACTAACAACTGACGCAGTTGTTACGTCTTTGTGCTTGAGCAACGCGCTGCAAGTGTCGACAATGGAGAATCAAACGCTCTTAGATATTTCTTTTTCTTTTAAACTTCGGCGTGTGGAGTGACCCCTTTGCGTCTCCTGCCACACGCGGGCGTTTGACGCAAGGTGTGCCCGGTGCTCTTTTTTTTGTTTATTTGTTTCGTTCCACATCACGAGTGGGTACAGGAAGGGGCCACTTCGTCGTTCGCGGCTCAAGGGCAGTTTTCAAATTGAAAGGAAATGTAGGAGCGTTGCGTGATAGAAAACACGCTCAAGCTCCTCCGAGATCTGCGTACCACCAGTGGTGTACATAACTAGCTCGCCGTTATTCCGCTGGCGCATGCATGGCACGCGGTTGGGTTGTCTAACGCAGTGCGCTGGGGAACGAGGGGTCGCTGGTTCGAATCCCCACTCGGATGCTTCGGAATTTTTTCTTCTGCCTTATTTTTCTTTGTGCCTTTTTATATACATATATACATATACATGTCCCGCACATGACGGCGACGGCGATGGCAAAAATCTGCCGAGAGGGTCCATATAATTGCTATAGCAATAAAATAAAATTAGTAACTAAGGTGCTAATCACAAATGCCGCTTTCTCTAGAGGACGGTTCCGTGTGTAGCCTTAAATGCAGACACATGTAATAATTTTTCCTGATTTTATTTTACTGTCGCCTACTTGCTGAAATCATGAAAATAAACTCCTTGCAGCCTCGCATCGTGGGAATTTAAACGGAACGTGATAACTCTCACCCCGTTCTTGGCCCTGTTCTTGGTTCAATTATACATTGAAAGAGGCCACTAGGCCGCTGTACTCACCGTGTATGGTGCCAAATTCGCTGAACACATGGCGAACGAATCTCCTGGTTGGCGGCGTCGTGGTCTGCTTGTTGTTCAGTTGGACCACAAAGAAGCGCTCGAGTAGCTGGAAGTCGTGCTCCTCGCCCACCATGGGTGGCCGGTTCTGACGCTGGCTCATTGCCTCATCGTCTGAGTTGCAGTGCTTCTGGAACCTGAACACCGAAAGCAAGCGTGAGTCAACCGCCGCTCAGCTATGAGACCTATGGCGCAGTTCACGAAAAAAAAAAAAAAAGGCAGCGTTTCAGCATCTAGCTCACAATACAAGACAAGGACAGGGTGAAAACTGACGAAGACATGCGCAGCATGTTACACCCTCTCTAACAGTCGAAGGCACACTTGGTAATGCATTAAGTTATACAATCGGGGGCCAGACTGTATAACGACGTAACAAGCCGCACTGTGAGAACCACACCTTAAATTACATTGACGTTTTCAGTAGACCCCATTGTTCCTCCAAATTTTGTCCAAATAGGAGAGGGAGAATGAGGCTGTTTTCCATCCGGTAATCTTGCAATCCCAGCGGGGCACGCCGTGCCAATATGATCGATTGGTCGTTTATTCAATCACGAGGCCAGCAGTAGGAGGCTTTGCAGAGAAAAAAAAATTCAGAGGATCAGCGAGAAGTTAAGTGCATCGATGAGATGATAAACGAGACTTCTGACATGCCCCGCAGCGCACGGCGGGCGCCACGGGGCATGTTAAGGATAATCTGTGCAGGCAGCGAGTAAAAAAATCTCGGTTATTTCCCGTATAAAAATAGGGACTCTCCGTTCTTATTCTGTTGCTTCAGAAACGCTGTGCAGTGTTCACATAACGCTGCTTTGACCCAGAAGTTCATTCCGAGTTAGTATCGAAGCTTGGGCGTGTTGGTTAGACATCGGAGGGAAGGATGAATATTCATCCTTCTCGTTCTACCAATAAAGTGTTGTAAGTCAGCGCTGTGCGCTGTTTCCCCTCCGATGTTCATTCCGAGGTTTGCACAGACGTTATCTCTGAGGCATTTGTGATAATTTCATGACTACATATCTCCTTTTTCTTGAATGACGGTGACCTAAACGAGAAAAAAAAAAAACAGCGGAAACGCACTAAAATGAGCTATAATGCATTTGAAGACGGTGAATGCTGAAGTGTCCTCGTGGAAACGTTGCTGCTAAGATGACATCGCTCATGAACCCATGAAAGCTGAAGCGGCTGTCTGAATGCTGGCTCGCTTCATTCGGGGTGCTTTGCTTTAATGTAAAAAAGAAGCAATAGACAGCGTAAGCATCGATTGAATGTCCAGTGACTGTGATCAAATGAAAAAAAAAACTAAATCAAATCACGTTTAGCTTCACTTTTGTTGGATTCTTTGCACTTTCAGAACTTGACGCTAACTGTGATTAGTTGATTTACTCAACTAATCGAACGACGAGATCCGACTAGTTCAGTGTATAGGGAAGTAATCGATTGGGAGTAAACTCGGACTGCACGAGATCGATGAAGTAAAATTACGTTAAGCCTTGCAATTGCCATCTTGCTCTTTCGTTAATGTACGGTCAACGTGCATGCCTCCAGACAACTTCTAAATTTTGTAGCTTTGGTATGTGTAAGAATCGGAATTGTGAGGTTAAGCACTGCACGATGCTCTTGTTGTCGGCATGAGCTGCCGCCCAAAGGAGTAAAGTGAATGATTAGGCAGATGAATGTTATCGATGTCTGATCGTAATAAATTAAAACTATAAAAAGATTGGGGAAATCACGCCCTATCCACTGCACCGAACTATTTCAGGTTACCAAATTCAAAAGTAAATGCATAGTACATTAATAAAAAATAAGTTTATAGGAAGAAAAGTCATGTAGCATCTATCATTGTCGTCCACCTCAGCGACACCGTACTTACGGTGCTCGGCTGCTGACCCGAAAGTCGCAGATTCGATACCAGCCGCGGCAGTCGCATTTTGATGGAGGCGAAATGCTAGAGGCCCGTGTACAGTGCGATGTCAGTGCACGTTAAAGAACACCAGATTGTCAAAATTTCCGAAACCGTCCTCCACGGTGTGCCTCATAATCATATCGCGGTTTTGGCGCCAAGCCCCCAATCCCCCTGCCGTCGTCGTCAAAGCCATGGCCAAGGGAGTGGTTGGAAAGGAGATTTATGAAAACAGTGGTAAAGATAAGTCCCGATTAAGAAAAATTAGAATGCTCTTGTGTTCCAAGATGTACACAAAAGAGAAGACTACGTGTATGGGGGGAATGTGGGACGTGCAATGAAAGGCAAGGTGAGTGTATCTTTATATAAGTTGTCCTTAATACCAAGCGCATACGCAAACATCACTCTTTTCACAACATGTGTAGCACAAATTAGTCGTAACGGCAGCAGAAGCACGGCGAACGAGCATCATGTTGGATAAATTCCAGGGAGGTTGCCAAGCGCAGGCGTCAGGCTAGGCAAGACCCAGCAGTTATCGTCCAAGAAGCCGAGCTCGGGCGTCAACGTCACCAAGAAGCTCAATTCATTAAGCCATTTGCCATGGTGTGGAAGAGCTTCGCTGACCAATCATGTAAGCAGGGATAAGTCAGCGCACGAAGCATTTGCTGGTTATCGCTTGATCATTCTATCTTGCACAAACGTATTCCACCTCGTGACAGAGCAAATAAGCTATTACGTGCGAATGCACTTTATAAGCGACCCTGAATCCGCCGTCCCATAGCAACGGCGCGAGGAGCGGAGAGGAGTGTCTGTAGCAACGGCGCAGCGACGTCACGCCCCACGTGACTGCGCGCGCTCCGCCCTCCACTCGGTGGCTGCGCGCGCCCCGCGTATTGCCTGTGGTGATGAAGGCCGGCGGCGAGACGCCGAACGAAAGCGTGCGAAGCGAGCCGAGCACCCCGAAGCCGATCTGGCGCGGGGACGCGCGATGCGTGAGCGAGCGCGGGCCCTCGAATTCGATCGGCCGGACGCGCGCTTCAAGCGAGACTTCCTGGACCACAGATTCGGATATAGCTGCGCGGTGTGCGATCGACTGTGGTTCGACAACAACCTGAGCCCCATCTCGGGCGTGCGCAACGCCGCCAACAAGTTGAACGCGTTGCGGGTTCTTTGGAACGAGTTCGGAAGACAGATCATCATCATCAGTAAAAGTGCTTTGCACTTAAAAACGGCCAGACCTCCGCGGGTCGGCTGGCGCGTGCTCTCTCGCTGCCGTCTCCTTCGCTCGGCTCTGCAGTTTAGTCGCCCCCCCCCCCCCCCCCCTCATAGCATCACCCCGTGCTTCGCACTTCCTCATACTCCCCTTCGGGGAAATGCGGGTTTTTTTTAGCGTCATGATTAGGCTCTGCCACCTAACGGCTCCGTTACACGTAATTCGAACCTATTGCACGCGTGGCCGTGTCTCCAAAAAAATTGGCGCAGCATGAACTGGTGGTGCAAAGCTGGACCCAACAGCGGCATGAACTGGTGGTGCAAAGCTGGACCCAACAGCGGAGATAGTGTTCTGACTCTCGAGGAAGAAGCTTCCCTTCCAAGCCCGTGTCCCTGCTCCGCTTAAACGACATGGGATTCGCGGGAACATGTCGCGTGACAAATGTTACGTGATTTCCTTAGCGGCAACATGTCACGTGACAAGTGTTACGTGATTTTTGGCGGGAACATGTCACGTTACTAGCAGTACGCGGGTTTACGCCACGTGACTAGTGTTACGTAATCTTGGCAGGAACGTGTCATGTGACTAGTGTTACGGGATCTTGGAGGGAACATGTCAAGTGGCCAGTGTTACGCGATTTTGGTGGGAACATGTCACGTGACCAGTGTTACGCGATTTTGGGAGAACATGTCACGTGACTATTGTTACCTGATCTTACGTCACGTTCCTCTCCTCGTTCTTTTTCCTTCTTTATCTCTTTATTTCTTGCTTCCTCTTTCTTAATATCTTTCTTTCTCTCTCTATTACTTTGTTCCTGTTTGTTTCCCTCTATTCCTCTCTTTCTATTTCTTTCCGTCTCTTTATTTCTCTCTCTCCTCTCTCTCTCTCGCCCATCCGAGTTATTGCATCCCACGCCGGACAAATCAACGCATCCCACGCCAGACAATCAAAGAAAGCTATGTAGCCACCTAATGGTGATTAAATGGCGCATCTTCTTTATAAGAGTTATTTATCAGAGAAACGACAAAAGATAGTAATGAGCTTCCTGCGATGGTCATCTTGCGCCGGATTCCGGCACATTTCAAGGACGTCATCGAATCATTTCAGTATGTACTTGACCTTGCCCACTCCTCATATAAAGTCTCATTCAATGGCGTTTTGAGGCATTGACAATGATGGCCGCTTCGGGCGCCCATAACGGGAAGAGAAACTTGAACTTGAGCCGAGAATATAGCGCGAAGGAGTTGCTGGAGTCGTATAGCCAGATGAGTAAAAGACGCAGAACCGTTCAAACATAAATCATCAGTGATCAGCCCCGTCACAGACAACTTTTGACATTTGCAGGTCTCAGTCATCGCAGCGCATTATCTAGGACTGAACCCAAACTTTCTGTATTTTTTACTTAGAACCGCAGCCACGTCCAACTGCAGTAGTTTATCGTTTGTCTTTTGTTCTGTGCAGCATGAAAAGAAGAGCACAACAATAGGCCATCATCTTTCTGGGACGCCCTACCAGGGGCTCCACTTCTGAACAGAAAGTAGGCATTGTGCCTGCAGTCCCGAAATACGTTGCCGCTTCAACACATCGGCCGAACGTCAGCCGCATAACAAGTGGCGTATTTTGATCTCTCTGAAGTAGAATCGAGTTGCTATGCAAAGTGCGGTGCGCGCTGTGCTGAGAAAAACCAACGTGACAGGTATTTTTCTCACGTGCCACCACTGCTCAGTTTCGATGAATCCTCCGCTCGCGCCAGCTGTGCTTTGTGGTCTGTTGCATGCCCGTTCAATGGCAACCGAGGAGCAAGCAACACTGGCGCGGCGTGCTTACTGCTTCGCGCGTCGGACGGAGCATGCAGTTAAATCCGGCGAACGGATCTTGCGGCACGTTTATCGCTGACGACGCCGGTTCGATATCGGAAAGCCTGAGGAGGTGACGCAGCAGGTATCGCGCCGGCCGTATCGTGGCGCATGGTTTCAATGCCTCTTGAGCACGTCGAACTGACCAGTCGACATGATGGTGGAGCTTAGATGTAGAGACGAGGTTTTATCCCGTCTATTTAGGCTCACAAGTGCTCCGTCTGAACTTAACTGGCAGAGTCATTATGGTATTTGCTTCCCATCCAGCAAATCCGCTTTCTTTCTTTTCTTTTTGCTGATAATAGCTGCATAGGGATGGAACGGTAGGCTGTAAGAAAGTCGGCTGTCCTGTACGGTTAAAAGCTTCAACTTCCTATTTTCTCATAAATACATACACACATTGCACGAAGGAAGAACACACCGAGTCTACAAAAACACGAACAAACCAAACGAAACCAAACAAAAGCAAGGGAAGCAGCCAATATGCGCACGCGGTAAAGTTCGTGTGAAAGTTCACTAAGAACGCCACTATGCCTAAAAACATACGAATGTCCTTTTAACAGGTGGCACCTGCATCAAGGGCACGATACACATAAAGTTAACAAAATGTACCCATTAAATCAAGTTAATTCAGTTCTATCTATAGAGAAATGCCCTAAGGCTGTCAATACAAATCTCTGTTTTAGCTGGGCATGGACACGTTTCAAATATTTTCTTCATGGAAATAACGTTTGTATGAATTATTTATTCCTCGCGAAAATAAATCAATCTATCTCAGACATGTTCGACTGCGCCAAGAGTAATGGTTGTGTAAAACGATCCCTTATGGAAGCACACTGCTAAAAACACGCATGTTTGAAAATCTTCCTTCAGCAGGTTATCAAGAAAGCGAGTTTCTTTGGTCACGTTAACTTCGGCACGATCGCAAAAAGTGTTTAAAGTCTTCTTTTTCGCCGCATAGAAAAAAATGAGTACGTCCTGCATGCCTTGAATAATCTCGTTGCCCCACAGGCAAAACATGTCCTTTCAACACGCACTGACGAGGCCGAATCACCCGATTTTCGCCTCTCGACGAAACCTGGTGTTAAGCGCGACGCACGCTACGCGATACAAAGTGGCACCGCGACTCGTTCATATATTGCCGATGCATATATTGTTGCGGCTGTACGTACTTAACGTGCTGACATCCAGCACGTGCAGCTAAAATGACCCCTGCATTTCTTATGCAAATGGAATCTTATTACTTATGAAGATAAATAATAATATAAGTAGGTGATAAATTTTAATCTATGCTAGCGACCAGTTTCCTTTTTAATCTGGATATGCAAGAAAAAGATAAAAGCAAAAGCTATAGACAGAATGTATAGATTACATTTTAGCCTTAAATTTATTCTTCCATAATGCAGCTTCGCTGGCAGTGCTATTGCAGGAGGGAGGCTAACATCACGTATCAGTTCCAGAGAGAAAAATGTCATTAAATGACTTCAGCAGTTAAGCAGCTAAATGATGAACAAAGAAAACTTGGTGGCACAAATAGTACAATTCTTCTTTGAAAGGAGCCACGCGGAGTGTACGTTGAATGAACGAAACTGATGCTCTCTAACCGCGGCAAAACGCGCTTCTCGGTGTAGCGAAATCGAAAATTGGTACGAAGATTTCCGGTCGGCTATAGCTCGGTCAAATCACCAGAATCGGTCTTTCGTGCAGGAGAGAGCAGTGCCCACCTGCTGTGCTCCTCCGGGTCGTGGGTTTCCGGAAACTGGAAGGCGCAGCAGTGGTACGGGTAAGTGAGGTGGGCCACCCTTATAAACCGGAAGTGGTAGACAGAAGGGAATTCACGCAGCGCTGGAGCGTCGCGTAGCTCGAGCACTTCCAGGGACTCCAGTCCACGGGTGGGTAGTTTTGTAAGGCTCGTCTCGGAAAGGTCCCTGTGCGGAAAAAAAAATGAAAAAGATAAAGCTGGAAATAACAAAGCGAGATGATTAGAAAGATCCCCCCCCCTTTTTTTTTTTCTTTTTCTGGCTCTTGGGGAAGCTTTCTAGTTCAGAGAAACTGAAAAGTGGTGCTTTAGGTTATTCAAGTAGTAATGGGCACCTGCAAATAAATTGAAAAAATGCACACACTTCTATAAAAAATTCTTTTTCGTTTTTATTTTTTGCTCGTTGCTGGGTTAAGCATGCTTCCGCGAAGGTTCAAGTGGCATTTTCACCTGCCCGAGCGTCGTACTTTGCCTTTGCTTTTCTCGACCATTGACACAACAAAGCTAGTGACATAAGGAATTGAAAAGTATCTGTGCCAACAAAGGACTAAACGTTTTAGGATAAAAATAAAGTGGTAAAAAATGGGATCACATATTCAGATGACTGCACTGGAATTGGCTTTAACGGTAGATAGCTCAATTGAACAAAGGCAGCACCGACCGACAGATTAAGTTATTAAGTTATAGCCTATAAGAAAAGGCTGAAAGGATTGCAAATACAGTGGCCAATGTGCATACAGGGGACAAAATTCTGGAGCGCTCGCCAGCCTCCTAATCACGTGACACGTCATCTTCCTCGATGGCGCTCTTTGTCTTTCAATATAGTAATATAGTAATATAGTAATACAGTAATAGTAGTATAGTAATATAGTATAGCAATACAGTAAAACCGCGCGTGTTCCACATAGACTTTGCGACATCATGCGCAAGCGTATTAATCTTTGCTGCTGCGTCACTTCTTGATGTTCGTTACCGATGATGCCGCTGAGGCCTGGCAACCACTTAAAAGTTACATCATGCCCTTCGTCTATTAGTTGATGGTACAGTTGTCTGATTTCCAGCACCAATTGGTCTTGAGGCTCGCGATGTAGAGCAGTTCGAAGATATTGCAGAAGCACCACAAAATTGCTCCATTTTTGTTGTGCTTCTTGATCAATCCTGCGGAGTGCGCTGCGGAGTGTCGCGAGCTCCGCAGCTGTCGATGTTGTCTTGTGTGACGTTCGAAACTGGATGTTTTCGGCTCTTGCTGGGAAGATCACAGCTCCTGCAGATCATCCAGCAGTTGTCGAGACATGCGTGTAAAGTTTAACATGGTCTTTCTATTCTTCGTGCAGCATGAGTAAAGCCATCTGCTTCAAAGCTGGCGACGAGAGCTCCGCCTTCTTGCGAGTCCCCGGCACTGTTAAGCGTAGTTTTGGTCGGTCCAATCATCAAGGGGGTGTTAGAATCCGTTCCGGAGCGTGTAGGCTGTTGGAAGGCACTCTCGGTAAGTCAAAATTCTCTTACAGAAGGAGGCACTCGATCGATCTTGTGGAAGCGAAGCGAGGTGGTGGGCAGGGGTGCGAGCAAGGTGCCTAATATGAGCTGACAAAGACAAATTGAGTCTATGGCATCAAATGTCGAGAGAAGAGCTGGCTGACTGAAATTTATTTGTAAATTTCCTGCCGCGTTCAGCGCTATCATGTATGGCTCACATGTTTTCAGGAGCCTCGACTACCGATCGGCAACATAGTCTGACCATGTCCAAAAAGTGCTACAGGGCCCCTTAGGGCAGGAGATGCAGCAGTAATAAAGTATAGAACACTTTGTTTAAGGTGCCGTAAACGTGAGGTGGTGCGAGGAATATGAAGAGGAGAAGTTTGACGGTGCAAAGTTCGGAAATGCTCTTTTTTGCTTAAAATAAGAGATTCTGTTAGTGTTGGAAATAAACCAAAGGTCGGTTCACAAAGGCATGTGGGGTTCACGGTAAAACCACAGTTGAAGCGTCGCAGGGTGTATGAAAGGGCGTACATGGATGAAGAGGAATTGGCGGCTAAAGGGCAAATGTACTGCACCTGAATGAACTGAAGGTAAACATTAGACAGAAGTCTGTCTGGTTGGGTAAGTAAACTGAGATAACTAATATTTATTCTCCAACCAAAGTTACGAAAACACGTAAAAACCCGACGTTTCGGAACCAGCTCGGTTCCTTCAACCGTTCCCTCGGAACTCTCCCCCCGGTGTATGCGCATGGGCTACGCTCCGCGGTAATGCGTGGGATCGTTAACCGCCGCGACAGTGCCTTAAAGAGGCCGCTGCCAAGCCGCCGCAGTCCCTCCTGAGGAAGGAACCGAGCTGGTTCCGAAACGTCGGGTTTTTACGTGTTTTCGTAACTTTGGTTGGAGAATAAATATTAGTTATCTCTGCACCTGAATGGCATGGGTAGGGAACGGAGGAAACGGTCAGGAAAATTGGAAACCAAGTACAGGTCATTTAGAGCGCACATAGGCAAATTGGGGCAATGAAAAAGACAGCGAATAAAAAGCGAAAATAAATTGGGTGGGAAGGACGCAATAAAAAAAAGGAAGGGGCGGGGGCGGGAAAGAAGACATTGAATCGACCTATACGAAAAGAACGAATATTTGGGGGGGGGGGGATCTGTACGAAAACACAAAGGCCTTCATATTTGAAAAGCTCGAGCTCGCTGCCTGAAGACAATAACATACCGGAGCAAATATTCGCAACAGGATGTATACGTCTGCTGGAGCATAAGTGCGGAAATCGCTGATTACATCGTAATGGGATGCCGAGATATTGACCCAGCAAGACTCGCAAACAATGTTCACCTTCCAAAGTCGCTGTGATTCGGAGCGAATAGAAGCATTAATTGGTCAGCAGTGAAGATAAGCAAGAGCCGTTCAGTGGTTGAGTGTACTGGCGAAAGAGAGAGAGAGAGAGAAGAGCAAAACATTAACAGAACAGGAGCTGCGGCAAGCATAAATGATTGTAAGATATACGTCAACACATGCGAAGCATTCGTGGTTAAGATCGCCACTCTATATATTTTAATGTATTATGGAAAATCCTTTCCAGATCTGCACAGAGAGCTAACTCGGAAGCAGGAGATCGCCTTCAGACTCCTCCAGACTAGATCGTTCCCGTCGCCGGCTACTATGGCCGGGTATACAGACATTTCGCCAAAGTGCTCAGCGTGCGATCAGCTAGCAACTTTTTCTCATTTAATGTGGCGGTACCCCCGCTTGCGCCTTTGCACAAGAAAGCATCACGTCAACAAGACAGAATTCTTGAAGTGTATCGCAAGTCCAGATCTTGCGAATCAATTGCGGGCGGTCCAGGGAGCCTGTGAGGCGATCGGGAGCCTTTGCCTGCCTGCCTGCCTGCTGTACATGCGCAGTAGACTTTTCTATGTGTTGGTCACGCCCGGTATTGTTATTTGTTGCTTTTGTAGTCTTTTATGCAAACATGCGCAGCAGCTATATGCGGGCTTTCAGATTATTTCGGATACCCGACACGGTGGTCTAGTGGTTATGGTGCTGAACTGCTGACCCGACGGTCGCGGGATCGGATCCCGGCTGCGGCGGCCGTATTTTCGAATTTTCGATGGAGGCGTGTACTTAGATTTAGGTGCACGTTAAATAACCCCACGTGGTCGAAATTTCCAAAGCCCTCGACTACGGCGTCCCTCATAATCATATCTTGGTTTTGGGACGTTAAACCCCAACATTTACTATTTTGGGAATTTTAACTTGTTTACGGAGCTGCGCGAACTGTGTGAGAAAGGGTTTCATATCCAACTAACGCATTGGCTGCTTATGCATCGTCACAAGAGCATGACGCTTTTTTATTTCCGGTGCTATTACTTTGTACCGCATTAGTCGGTGGGGAAAGGGCTATAAATAAGGGAAAGAAAAATCAACAAGTAAAAAAATGTTTTTGTCACATTTAATACGGTCGCTGCCAGCTGTTGCTGCAGTGGGAACGTGCATACCGAAAACCAGTTTCAATTCGCATTAAGCCCCTATCGCCGATTGTTCTAACGCTTTTGAAGAAATAATAACGCCATATTCTCTTTCCTGGTATTCCCACTGAGAAACAGCGCCCCATGATGTTTTCCTAATCGTAGTACGAATATCACGCGCGTACTTTTTTTTTCTTCTGTCTGTGGAAAAGTGTTCACACAGCAAATTCAAAAACAATAAAAAAAAAAGCCAACCGTAAGCCGCGTGCGATATTTCGCAAGTGTTTACTTGTAGATACTTGCTCCCGCATTTACTGCAATGTAGCGCCGGAAAAGTGCGAAGGCTACAAAAACCTCATGTTGCGGAGCGAATCTAACTTCTGAAAACTCGTTGCATACAATTCGAAAGAAAGAAAATAAGAAGCAATGCTCACAGGGTCTATAAGTTATTTAAAAAGGTGCACGAAATTTCATAAAAGTTATTTCATGATTGAAATGACTAATTCAGTAATGGCTGAACGAATCGACAGGCCTGAAGGCAGGGAGGGGGTTCATATTGAAATTATTTATGCGCATAGTTTTTGTTTAAGAACAGCCTTTTCTGTGGTTTGCGTTGCTTAAAGCAAGGGCGTCAGGTGTCTTTATGAGTAGAAATGTTTCTTTTGTTTCTTTTTCTTTTGCCTGAAATCAAGTTTCGCAAGTAGTACACTTTAGGTTAGCGTCATATACATGCAAATGCGGTCGCTTGTCCCTAACACCGAAGCTCCTAGTCGTGCTCATGCACCGTGCTATTTGTAATCATTTCCCTTTTCCAATTTCTTCTTTCTTATTACTGGTTCGCAAAAAAAAAAAAAAAAAAAACACGCCCCTCCCTCTTTATCAGGAATCGATTACTCGGTGGCAGGCATGAGAATAAATCAAACAGTAAACAATAATTGAAAAACACGCCCCTTACACTTCTTTCTTTCTTGGCGCTTTTTCGTTTTGCGAGACAACCATCCCTGTTTTGTCATACATAATTCCACTATGGAACATTTTCTTATGCGCTCCTAGCAACCAAACATGTTCGTAATTATTCATGGTATTTACTGACTTATGCGTAATACGCAGAAGTACTGCAGCTTTATTCGTTTTCTTCAAAGGCACGACATCCATTCCTTCGTGCCAAGGCAAACTAAGTAACCTTTGCCATAAAGGGTAAAAGCGACTTCTGCGCGTTCCAATGGCGTTTGTTTTACGTTAATGCGTAGCCTGGTTTTCCACCGCTCGATAGTAATGACGATGGCCGCTGCTTTTTACGCATCACCAAATAAATTGATAGAGATGAAACAAGGTTAACGGCGCCAGCTTAACGCAAGAAGTGTGCTGTATTTGCCCGAGCGCGTTATTTGGTTACACAGTTATATAAACTTTAAAGAAAAAAAAAATCGGCAGATCCCACGTACCGCGGGAATCGATGTAATGCGAAGCACGCGGCGGGAAGGTGACTGTGGCGTAATTTTTTACATTGAGCGAGACGTTACGAAATGACGCTAAGTGATGTGCTTCGTCCTGGCTGGGACGACAATGCCTACCGTGGACGTTGGAAATTCAAGCCACAGTCGCAAGAGGTTGCCGTGTTCCTCACGCTCGAAGTACCACAAGGCACCCATGTTTCCATTAAGGAGGCCGTCGCTTACGTCGATGTTGGCCGTGATCATCTACGGCTTGCCGATGCTAAGGTAAATTGAGGCCTGCAGGCTACCCATGTCGGTTGCGTTAATGTTGGCTACCTTGGTCACGGTACAGCTGTGTACCTGCTCGTTCTTATAGCCAGTTATGTTCTCGCATGCGGGATGACATAGCACGTTGTGCGCAGCGTCGAGGCTATGTGTGCATTGCTGTAGTATAGCGTATGCCATCAAGGCACTTAGCGGCGACTTCTTCGCGTGTCACAAAGCTTTTCTCAATCAATCTGACGTCATACTCGGTCAGCGTGAGGCCATCGCCTAGCCTCGTAAGAAATGAAGAAAACGCTGCGTCATTCTGGCGGACCACGTGGACGAGTGGATTGCAGTCGAGCGTTTTCCAGGGGAGTTCTGCCTTCAGCTCGTTCACTTGCCTTGCGTTTCAACGTGTATGTTCGCGGTTATTGTGTTGATTGAGACTGTAAATCACCTTTGGCACATACCTGCATAACATGCGGGTATGTGCCACACGTAACTGAGGGAAAGGATTTCATTACGTCCTGACCAGTGAATCGTGTTCGTCATACACTGATTCCCTGCTATGCCAATTTTGATATATTGCAAGTTATGGAGACGACCAGGAAGCCGCCCAGACGTAGGCGGATAGATAGATAGATAGATAGATAGATAGATAGATAGATAGATAGATAGATAGATAGATAGATAGATAGATAGATAGATAGATAGATAGATAGATAGATAGATAGATAGATAGATAGATAGATAGATAGATACGGCCAAAGTGCCTGAGGTTCGCTAAGAAACGCTTCGCATTTAAAAAGAACATATTAGAGAAACGATGTACGAGGATAACGCCGACAACGCTGAAAAAGAGATTTCTTTAGGCAAATGCCGAACGCTGTGCCGCATTCTTCCCAGCGAAAAGGTTTGGGGGACCTAACGCGTGCGGAGAAAATTCCTTGGAAAATGTATTTGTTCAAGGCATGTGATGTAAAGAAAGCCATGTATGAGGAGGTGTGCTTTTAAATTGTGGGATATTCAGCAATATTTTATGAGTAAGCTGCTCTGCGATGTTAGACCGATTAAACAAGCGTCGTTCACGGGCTATTTCTGCGCCTATTCTTTGAAATAAATAAAAAGTAATCGTCGTTCGTTCTTGCTTTGTTTTCGGAATATTATTACGTTGAACAGAGAGGCGACGTTTACAGAATGAAGGCGTTTAGGCCCGAGTCACTAACGGGGTCGGTGCAGCACAAACAAAACCGCAGATGGATTAAGCGCGTGGTAATAATAACAAAGAAATTGGGTGTTCTCGCTGCATATTTTGGCGTAAACTCGTAGAGGAAAAAGAGCTAGCACTGTAATCATTCAACCACCTTGCAAATTTATTGGGAAGTACAGAATTCGAGTGTGTGTTTTGTAGATCTTACTCTATTGTTCTGGCTTTGCTAGCTTCAATATGATTAACTGAGCTTACGTAATATCGACACTTCTCAGAATTTGTTTCTCTTGAGCCATCGCCACGAAGTTGCACAGGAACTCGTGATGGCGTGGAGGCGATGCTATCGGTATTAAACAATACTGTGTAAGATCACAGTGGGTGAGCAGAGGCCCCTAGAACGTTTCACAATTCCGGTACATCACATCGACGTGAAGCGAATGCAACATCTATACTGGTAAACGTTCTATACAAACTATAATAAAGAACGGGTTAATGATACAGTGTGGCAGGTTTCGTTGCTCCCACCCCCACTTGTGCACCATTGCAAATAAGAAGAACGTAAAAAAATCAGCGTAGCTTGCACTGGAGGCAGCGGAGCTGGTGGGCCCCTAGCCCAGTCCTGGCTGTTGCTGTGCTGCTAAGTTTTGCAAATTTTCTCTTTCTTTATTCTCCTATTTCTTTCTTCTCTCTACGTTTTTTGTGTATGACTTTTTTGTCTCTGTTTATTTCTATTTCTTTCTTTCTCTCGCTCTCTATTTCTTTCTCTCTCGCTCTCTTTGAATCTTTCTCTTTATATCCTTCTTCTTTGTGCCTTTCGTGTTCTCTCTTTCTCTTTTTTCTATGCTTTGCTCTCTTCCCTCCTCCTCACCCTCACACCTGTCCTCACCCTGACTCCCCCTTCCCAACTCCTTGCTATACTATACTTTACAAGGCTATGCTATGCTCTGCTAGCGTGTCTGGATAGCTGAGTGGTTAAGATTCTCGCCTTCGGATCGTGGGTACGCGGGATCGTCTTGCGAAAAACTTTTTCCCCCAGGAATTTCTCTCTTTCTCTATTCTTACTTCTATTTCTTTCTCTCTCTCTCTCTCTCTGTACTCGTTGCCTCGCCCATCAGGGTTATTGCATTCCGCGCCAGAGAAATCGGCGCACGCGTTCTGGGAGCGAAGCAGAAGATGAAGAAGACGATGAAGAAGAGGGAGAGGAGAGCGCGTGTCGGTTCATGATGGTGACAGTGTTCTGTTTCCTACAGACTGATTACGCCCAGCTTGAACAACTCCGCTGTTAAAAGAAATATGATCGCAGCCGCGGCAATGGCTCAGTGGATACGGTGCTCGGCTGCTGATCCGAGAGACGCGAGTTCAATCCCGGCCGCGCAGGTCGTATTTCGACGAAGGCGAAATGCTAGAGGCCCGTGCACGTTAAAGAACCCCAGGTGGTCGAATTGATCCGGATCCCTCCACTACGGCGTCTCTCATAGCCCGAGTCGCTTTGACACGTTAAATACCACAGACGAACGGACAAACTTCAACTCCTGAGATAGTTTGTGAAGAAATGTCTTCTTGCTGAAGAAATGTGCTTACGCAGAGTGTGAGGGCGGTGTGAGTGCACCTTACTGTCAGAGCGCTCGCATTACCTCCTGGAACTCGAGGATATATCGAACTGCTCGTGCCACATTCCCGCTACGTGGGCTAACACATGTCCCGCTTTCTTGATCTTTGTTTTTGTTTATTACGATGGTTAGGTGGTATTATTCAAGCCACAGGGAATCGTCCAGGCGAGCATAAACGCCTTGTATTAAACAGATCGCACTGGTCTCACGCTCATATACTCATGGGGTCACCAGGAGTTGTCGGCCACTCGATGCTACTTAAGGGGACACTAAAGAGAAAAACGATTTTTCTCGTATTGGTAAATTACCCTTTCCCAATACCGCAATAACCACACTTACCGTGAGAAAAGGCATGGTAAGCGAGAAGACGCGCAAAAAGAAAATGTGGGTGGCGACGCCACCTTGAAATTCTCGCACCAGTCGCCGTCACGTCCCAAGTTTTGACGGCGTCTGCTAGGGCCTACGTAGTTCCTGATCGGTAAAAAGGAAGTACGTCGTCTTTTGAGGAAGCCAAAGCCTTAACATACCAAGTTTCAATGAACTTCGTTGGGCCAATGTCGACAGAAAACTTAAAACTCCCTTTGAAATCTTTGACGTCACGTGCGGAGATTTCGGCGAGAAATTGAAAATAGAAACTTCGACCTTGATTTTCTCCTCTATTAATAAGCCTATGATTGTAAACTTAAGGACAACAAAGTTCTCAGAGAACAATTTATCAATCAACCGATTCATTGTTTCACTTCAGTGTCCCTTTAACAACAAATACTCCAGTGCTTCTTATTCCTTGTCACTCATATAATGTACACGTATACATAAGTGTTCCTCATTAAAGTAAAGTTCAGTTTGTGGACATCGCTATCGAGCGGCCGTATAGCGATACACTTGCGTTCCTTTCTAGTGTGGTTATTGTCGTTTTATTTCTCGCGCTGAATATTGCAGTGCGCTTTCCAAAGACCAGCTTGGCATGGATGCGGGCCACTATTTCTTACGCGCCGTGAATAATCCAGAGCGCAAGAGCTGGTTTGCCGATACGCGGACAAGATTTTCCTTTTAAGAGAGACTGGTGCGTTTTCATCCGTCGTCTTGGTTGTAGCCAATTCAGTGATTGTTTATAGCCCGTGTATAGTTGGAGACCGGCGCCAAGTTATAGGAGTCCAAGAACCGGGATGGGTATTCCTATTCTTAAAAAAAAAAAAAAACACGAAAAGATGCAGAGCAACGTCTGAGGGTCATTTGGTTAAGGAGAGCAGCTTCTTCGGTGAATTTTGCATTAGGTCAATTCAAGCCCTTTGCATACCGAGTAGAGGCGAATAGAAAGTCAAATGCGAAAAAGTTGCTAGTTTCGCACTCGGTTTCGGTGCCGAAAACTTTGCTGGATGCAAATCGAAACCAGCTCTCCTGATATAGGAAAAACATTTGAAGAAAAACAACCACAATCGGATGGCGTAAAAGTGCGGCGAGGCACGTTGTGCCCTCTCGCTAGTCTTTTTTTTTCTTTTTTTTCTTGCTTTTCTTTCTGCGGGAAATGCGCAGTGCTATGTCTGGGACTAAGCGCATTCATGAATGCACTCCCATCGCCACGCGCCTCACGTGCTGCTAGTCACATAGAATTTCCCCACAACCAAACTAAGGAATGCCAGATTTCAATATTTATGATATACGCCTGCGGGCGTGGGGCCTAAAGCACGCCAAAGTTGAAAATTCGCTTCGACAAGGCACTGCGATGACGGCGGGCTTTTGACGGAGACTGACGCGGACATTCCGGCCGATAAGTCAGCCGTACTGCCTATCAAGCGAAGGGGTCTTGACAGCCTCAGCTGCACATTAAACCAGATTGGAGCACCTCCGCCGAGCTGTGAGCCCTCTACGCGTAAGAAGAAATGCTTCAAAAGAAGAAGAAGCAAACTTAAAGAAGAAAAAGAGCGTAGAAGCAAGCAGCGTTTCTTCCGGTTGGGTACCCTTCCCGCGATGAAGGTCGAGGAGATAAGGAAATGAAGGTAAGACAGGAGGGACCGAAGGAGCCTAAAATATGCCCGTGTGGGAGGATGCCAGCCCATGTCGGGCACTATTTTCTTCTATTGGATTAACTGAAATGAAAAAATAATAATCAATGAGAAATGAGAATGGGCACTCTGGCAAAATTATACGACGTTTCTTTTGTGGCACTCTCTCAGGAGGATTCTTTTCGCCCTTAGGCAGTGACGGTCACAGGTGCATTATCGCTGGGATCGACCATTCGTCGCGGAAGGTGGCGGGAACACTCTGGGAATGAACTTGGATTTTGCCTTTTTTTCCCACCAAATGCATCGTATCGTCTTTACTTAGCACAAATCTGGAGTCTTGTCGACATTACTAATAGAAAGAGTGGGCGAGAATGAAAGAAACGAGACTTTTGGAAAATAAATAGTTCGTCCAGAAGACAGCATGTCAACCGTCTTGTTGCTGAATACTTCGGTTGCTTATAAGGAGCACGTAAGTGCTGTAAAATCCCAAAGCCATTCATCATCTACGAATATACGCAAGCACAAGGGCGAGGCGTTGTGCACCCCTGACACATACTCACGAAATTACGCTACTTTGAATTGAGTTGCCACAAATGTGAGCGGGACTTTACGACGTCGCGTACGCGCAGATGAGAAATTTGCATGTATGTTACATAGAATTAATGTTGGATGATGCGATTGTGAATGGAGCAGGTATACTGATTTCTGAACTGAGCCCGAAAAGTGATAAACAACAACAACAACAACAACAACAACAACAACAACAACAACAACAACAACAAAGTTGCAATCTGTGTTGCGATCTTACAGATGGCTGAGGTTCGAAAGTCCGTAGAAGGCATCGTCTTCGACCACCGTCAGCTTTCGATTTCCACGCAGTCTCCTGAAAATAAATAATCGGTATTCCAGACTTCGTCGATATAGCATGTGAACGACAAGATATGCAGCCTAAATTACAGATTAAGTGGCCTTGATGCCAAAGAGACGCGCGTATCTGGGAGAACCCGTGAGGCAGAGAGCTGCGTGTACGTCCCGCTTAGTGATGACACTGGTCAAGTACATGCATTACAAAAACACCGACAAGTACATATAAGCAATCCAATGGTGTATAAAGAGAGTCTCAATTACAAAGATCAGCATAACCACTGCAGGTATTCATGAATAAGGCTTTTTTTTTTCTCCTCCTGCAGTATATGCTGCAGTAATTCTATATATATAACTCCGATACTCACACTTCAGCAATTTTTGAGCCATCAAATGCCGCTCCGCGTATTGCCGCAATGGAATTGTGATTGAGTATCCTGAAAAAAAGAAAGAATTGAGAGAATCTCAATGCAAAAATTAGAACACGGCTGCATATCGGGCTAATTGCCACTGCTGAACTCCGTAAACTAATAATGACAAGATGATCGCTTCTATGGAGGCTTACAGTGTTCCTGCCTTGACCCTGATGGAATACGCTGGAAGCTCAGCAATGCGGTTGCTGTCGAAGTCTCTGAAAGCGAACAAAAAAAAAAACACGAAAATATTTCACAATTTACTTGAACGCATGCATTAGTTGCGCATAATGAAGCTGATGTCAACGGTTTGGATGAAAACTGCATATTGACAGGCCGGGTTGTATCAGCTTCGACGCTCAACTTATCCTATAGCGAACAGTGGTGTAAATATTTTCAGGAACGGGATGCACTACAACCGGCTCTACAAAATATCCTGCTTGGTAAACCAAACTGTTCATAACGCTTTGTCTGACCAGCATATCATCCGCAGCATGCCGCATTTGCTGCGACATGCCATCATTAACACGTCCTGTGCACTTTGTCACTGAGCAGCCTCCGTTTGAGACCGCCTTTTCCCCGCTCCCGGCGACGCTCGCTTTCTATATTGCCTCTATTGAGCATTGAAGTTGAATGATCAACGCCACAAATTACGTGGATCTTGAATATTAGACAAAAAAGTGGAGGGGGTTTTATGTAATGTGACTGCGTCGAAATTTGCCTTCTGAAGAACTGTCCCGAGGGTTGCGTTGTAAAACATTGAAGAAATTGGATCAACTGATTTTTCTCAAGTTCATGCTATTAACGGCAAGGTATGCTCGTTTTATATGTTTTATAAAGAAGCTGTATAATCTAGAAAACAATATCGACATACCAGGCGCTTCTTTAACGTTAACAAAATTTTAGGAAACCACCTGTGACAAATAGCACTGATCCACTCGTCAAGCTGGATTGCAAAAAAAAAAAGAGAGAGAAAAGAAGAAAAAAGGACGTTGGACGCACTTAAAATGCATATTTGATTAATTGCCAGAAAGTTAGATTTAGACTTTTCAACTATTTACTTTATCGAACACATTCACATATACGAATTGAAGCGAGTGATTTCACATGGAGAATTTACTTGAAACGAAGTTTTGAACAGGTAATCTAGCACGGGAGCCGGAATGCTGCAACTGTAGAGAAGGGCAGCGCACCAGAGAGGAAATAATAATGCCACAAGAGAAACAAAAAGCGTTAGTTGGAGACACATGAATATATAGCATTTAGTTGTTGTACAGATATCGAAAAAACAATCAGTGATGTAATAAAAAAAAACAGAAAATTTGGAAATGTATAAACCGTGGTAATGTACGCTGCAAGAAAAAAAAATTGGGCAGATCCCACGTACCGTGGGAATGAATGTTATGCGAAGCATGCGCGGGATGGTGGCTGTGGCGTAATTTTTCACATTGAGCGAAACGTTACGAAATGACGCTAGATAAATGTGAAAGTGGTATACGCACACTCATATGTTGAAGAGTCCAATATGTATTATGTAACCAGTTGTTTACCGCAGCGTAACGATGCCAACAGCAACATGGGTGTTACCAACACCAGACGCGGTAAGCTGATATGTAGTGCTTACATTCATCAATATTGGATAGCGCGAATCCGAACAGGACAAAGAAGGAACACAGAAGCACAATACAGGCGTTACTCCCAACTAAGCTTATTTAGGAAAGTTTCCCTATATATATGGTAGGCAGCCGAGTGGCATGAGCAGGCGCACTGCACGTACGTTATAGTCACAGTTGCACTTGTTACAGTTGTGTTGCAGTTACGAACTTGCGTGTATGTTTTTGGAGGGGTTCTTGACAGTTCTTGAACATGGTCATCATCACCGTGATCAGTGAGCACCAGCAGCTGCACCGGACTTGTTATCGGATCCGTTCGTGATCGCGGCTACGAGGGGTCTAAGTGTAGTGAAGTGCGAGGTATAGTGCAGCTGATGGAAATCCTGGATGCCTCTTACGATGAAATGATCTACGATGCCTCCTGTCCAGGACGTGGCAGCAAGGTCTTTTGATGCCCTCTCCACATCCAAGCCATCTTTCACGCAGTATAAGGACCAGGCGTTGCTGGGTCTTGATAAATCAATGTTGAAGCCACCGGTAATGATGAGAGGCCTGGTCCTCTCGGCAGATTTATTGTAGGGAAGCATTCAACCCGGTTTTCTTGTATTCCACCTAGTGCACGTTGCTGACCACGTAGTCGAGTGTATGGCAGTTGAGCGTCTTCTAGGGGTGTTCTGTGTTCTACTCCGTCACTTTCCTTGCGTGGGCCGCGGCGGTGTAGCGGTTACGATGCTCGGCTGCTGATCCGAACGTCGCGGGTTCGATCCCGGCAGCGGCGGTTGCATTTCGAGGGACTCAAAATGCTACATGCCCATGTACTGTGCAATCTCGGTGCACGTTAAAAAATACCAGATGGTCAAAATTTCCGGAGCCCTTCGCTATGGCGTCTTTCATAATGATATCGTGGTTTTGGGAAATAAAACCCAAATATTTATTATTGTTATCACTTTCCTTGCGTGTCAATGTGTGTGTTCGCAGTTACTGTGTTGGTTGAGACTCTGTATCGCCTGTGGCACTTACCCGCATAACATGAACTTTGGTATGCGGGTATGTGCCACACGTGACCGAGAGAAAGGGTTTCATGACGTACGCGACAGGTATTTTGCGTTATTCATGTCATGACCAGTGAATAGTGTTTGTCATAGAGTGATCCCCTGCTATGCCAAATTTGGTCGATTGCAAGTTATGGAGACGACCAGGAGAGCGCCCAGACGTAGGCGGCTAGATCTTACTGTAGATCTTACTGTAGATCTTACTGTAGTCACCGTTTCTTCGGTGACTACAGTAAGGACTTCAGCAACGTACATTCCGACTGACCATGGACACCACACCCAACAGTGACGCAACGCCGAATCCCACGGTATCCGACCCTGTCGTCGCTACTCTCAAGATACCGCAGTTTTGGCAGGCGGACTCGGAACTCTGGTTTCTGAGCGTCGAGCCACTCTTCCGACGACACCGGGTCACATCGCAATCAGCGAGGTACGACTATGTCATCGGCGCTTTACCACCTGCTGTCATCGCCATCGTAAGAGACATTCTGCGCTCTCCGCCTCCTGACAACCCCTACGACACTCTTAAAGCAGAGCTCATCCGCCGGACAACCGAGTCGGAACAGCGTAGGCTGCAGCAGCTGCTCACCGCGGAGGAACTCGGTGACCGCAAACCTACGGAGCTTCTGCGTCTCATGCGACATCTCATCCGGGACAACCCTGCTGCATTGGACGCATCCATCCTACGAGAACTCTTCCTACAGCGACTGCCGCAGCAGGTGCGGATGATTTTGAGTGTGTCCTCCACGGAAACTCTTGACTCACTGGCACAGATGGCCGACAAGATTATGGATATCGGTGCCCCTCCGCTATCTGCTATCGAGAGACGTGATTCTTCCCACTTTGCGCCGGTCCGCGATGACCGCTTAGACCGCCTCCTTCAAGCTAACGAGGAGCTCAACCGCAAAGTGGACCAGCTGGCCGCTGAACTGAGCTTGCTGAAAGCAGACCACCGACGCTCTACTTCACGACAACGACGCCAAAGCCGCGATAGATCGCCAAGTCTGCCTCGCAGCGTCTGCTGGTACCACCACCGATACGAGGCACGCGCTCGTCAGTGCCATCAGCCATGCCAGTTTGCGGGAAACGCACGGGCCACGCACTGACGGCGGCCAGTGTTGCAGGCCCGACATACAGCCGCCTATTCCACGTCACGGACCGCGTCACCAAAGTTCGGTACCTCATCGACACGGGTGCCGAAGTGTGTGTTGTTCCTCCTACGCTGGAGGACCGTCGACGACGCCAGACAACGCCGCCTGTCACAGCTGTTAATGGTTCCACCATACGGACCTACGGACAGAGGTCTGTTACGCTTGACATCGGCTTGAGACGCACGTTTCGTTGGATTTTCTTAATCGCCGACCTGCGTGTACCAATTATCGGTGCGGATTTTCTTTGGCATTTTAAGCTTGTGGTGGACCTACGACATAGCCGCCTCGTGGATTCTGAGACCCACCTAACAGTTCAAGGCGTGACATCGAATTTACCACCCTTACGTCTCGGGCAAGCTCATGCCAAAGTCTCTCCGCCGTGGTCTGCGCTTCTGGAAGAATTTTCCGACCTCTTCCGTGCTCCATCTCTTGAAGACCCAGTGCGCCACAATGTCACTTATCACATTGTGACAGTAGGAGCACCGGTGTTTGCACGTGCTCGTCGTCTCGCACCTGACCGTTACAAGATAGCACGGCAAGAATTCGAGCACATGCTTGACCTCGGATACGTCCGCCCCTCTTCCGGTGCCTGGTCATCACCGCTACACATGGTCCCCAAACCCTCAGGTGACTGGAGACCGTGCGGTGACTATCGCACCCTCACTAAAGTGACGGTACCGGACCGCTATCCGATACCGCACATCCAGGACTTCACGGCATTGCTGCACGGTTCCACCGTATTCAGCAAAATCGACCTAGTGAAGGCATACCACCAAATACCTGTCGAGCCTTCCGACGTACCGAAGACTGCCATAATAACACCTTTTGGCATGTTTGAATACATACGGATGCCCTTCGGTCTACGAAACGCAGCACAAACCTTTCAACGGTTCGTGGACCAGGTTCTTCGTGGTTTGACCTGCTGCTTCGCGTACATCGACGACATCCTCGTCTTCAGCGCTTCAGCAGAAGATCACGAACTTCACCTGCGTCAGGTTTTCACGCGGCTCCGGAAATATGGACTTGTCGTCAACGGATCGAAGAGCGAGTTCGGAGTTTCCTCATTGGACTTCCTTGGCCATCGCGTGGATTCCCGTGGGATCTCACCACCGACGGCGCGCGTGGAAGCTATATTGCAGTTTCCACGGCCAACAACTACGAAGAAACTGCGTGAATTCCTCGGGCTTGCCAACTACTACCGTCGGTTTATTCCACACTGCGCGGCCATCTTGCAACCGCTACATGCACTTCTCTCCGGTCAAACGAAGCCGAACGCTTCCATCTCCTGGACAGACGACGCTGAGACAGCTTTCAGTTCCATCAAGGAAGCTCTGGCTAACGCAACGCTCCTCGTGCATCCGAAGAGCGACGCCATCACATCACTCACCGTGGACGCCTCCGACTTCGCCATCGGAGCAGTCCTGCAGCAGTTGGTCGACGGAGTTTGGCAGCCGGTCGCTTTCTTCTCTAGGAAACTCTCACAGACCGAGTCCCGTTACAGCACGTTCGGTCGCGAACTACTCGCGGCCTATTTGGCTGTCAAGCATTTTCGTCACGTCCTCGAAGGTAGGCAATTCCATATCCTCACCGACCACAAGCCGCTCACGTCTACCTCGACCGCTACCAACTCTGCCCACACCCCACGTGAGATCCGCCAGCTTGCCTACCTATCGGAGTACACGAGCGATATCCGGCACATCAGTGGCAAAGACAACCCCGTGGCTGACGCACTATCCCGCGTAGAAATCAACGCAACGGTGGATGAGCGCCCGCCAGTCGACTTTGCAGCCATGGCTCCTGCACAACAGGAGGACAGCGAACTTCAGGTTCTCCGACGCCAAGAGAACTCCCTCAAGTTCGAGGATGTCCAACTTCCAGGCTGCGTGATTCCCCTCGTTTGTGACATGTCTACCGGTTGTCCTAGCCCGTATGTTCCAGCTGATACGGGGTTTATTGGCGCAAGTAGCACTTGGGCAGGATGCCTACGGACGGTGAAAGCGGGCGGCGACAACCGACGCAAGAATCGCAGCGCTGGCACCAACAGCTCGCGCTTGGCTCTCCCAGCTGAGGTGGTGTCCCACTGCGGCATGTTGTTCTTCTTCCTCCTTACAACACCCCGGCGACAAAGGAGAGCCATCCTGGCGAATCAAGGTGACGACAGAACGAAGGGGTCGTGGTATGGTTTGAGGCGACTGACGTGGACTGTCTCCCGACCAAGGCGGCGCCTGTCTGTAGATGGCGTGACTGGCTCAATCACGTATGTTATATGTGATCGACGTTCCACGACGCGATAAGGACCGTGATACTTGGGGGCAAACTTGGACGACAGGCCAGGGGAATGGAAGGGCAGTCGGAGCCAAACGAGCGAACCTACGGCGAAAGTCTCGACTTGCTGGTCGCGGTCATGGCGTTCTTTTTCGAGGGCCTGTTTGTCCGAGGTGAATGAGCGGGCCAACTGACGACACTCTTCAGCGTGCTGTACAATTTCAGAAACAGGGCTGAATTCGGAGGCGTCCGGACGATACGGCAAAATAGTGTCAAGGGTGGCGCACGGTTCGCGGCCATATAGAAGAAAGAAAGGCGAGAAGCCCGTCGTTGACTGCGTTGCCGTATTATATGCATAAGTTACAAAGGGGAGGACCACATCCCAGTTTGACTGGTCAGAATCGACATACATCGCGAGCATGTCTCCCAGCGTTCTGTTGAAGCGCTCAGTGAGACCGTTGGTCTGCGGGTGGTAGGCTGTAGAGGTGCGGTGAACCGTGCGACATGCGCGAAGGAGTTCTTGAAGAACCTCGGATAAAAACACGCGCCCTCTGTCGCTGAGTAGTTCGCGTGGTGCACCATGACGCAGGACGAAGCGGCGTAAGACGAAGTTGGCTACGTCACGAGCACCGGCTGAAGGTAGCGGAGCTGTTTCAGCGTATCTCGTTAGATGGTCGACGGCGACAATTATCCATCGATTGCCAGCTGCGGTGTAAGGAAGCGGTCCATATAGATCAATGCCAACACGGTCGAAAGGGCGTGCCGGACACGGTAGAGGTTGCAGTAATCCGGGTGAATGGGCAAATGACTTTCGTTGTTGGCACAATGGACATGATCGAATATATTTTTGGACGAAGGTGTACATGCCACGCCAGTAGTAACGCTGGCGGAGCCGTTGGTATGTTTTCAACACGCCAGCGTGAGCATGTTGCGGGTCAGCGTGAAAATATGCACATACGTCAGATCGCATGTGGCTTGGTATAACCAAGAGCCATTTGCGACCATCTGCTTGGTGATTTCTTCGGTATAATAACGCGTCTCGTATCTCAAAATGTGTGGCTTGGCGACGAAGAGCACGTGGGTATGCAGACGTTGAAGAGTCGGAAAGGACGTTGAGGAGAGAGGCAATCCATGGGTCTTTTCGCTGCTCAGATGACATGTTCGTGACGGAAACGGCAGTGATGGGAAAGGCAGCTTCTGAATGCGGGTCTTCACTAGATTGCACTGGCGATCGAGAGAGCGCGTCCGCGTCAGAATGTTTTCGCCCAGATCGGTAGACGACGCGGATGTCAAATTCTTGTAGGCGAAGAGCCCAACGTCCAAGGCGACCGGAAGGATCCTTCAAAGAAGCTAACCAACAGAGTGCATGATGGTCGGTTACGACGTCGAAAGTCTGTCCGTACAAGTAAGGACGAAACTTGCTTAATGCCCACACAATTGCGAGGCACTCTTTCTCGGTGACGGAGTAGTTGGTTTCTGCTTTTGTGAGGGCGCGGCTAGCATATGCGACGACGTACTCTGGAATGCCGGGCTTACGTTGCGCGAGCACTGCGCCAAGACCGACGCCGCTAGCGTCTGTGTGCACTTCGGTCGGAGCAGTGGGGTCGTAATGGCGCAGAATGGGTGGTGACGTAAGCAGGCGGCGCAATGTGTCGAAGGCTTCGTCGCATGCTTGGGTCCAACTGGAAAGATTAGCAGGGCCAGCAAGTAGTTTCGTAAGTGGTGCTATAATCGACGCAAAGTTACGGACGAAACGACGAAAATAAGAGCACAAGCCGACGAAGCTCCGCAGTTCTTTGAGTGTAGTCGGCTTAGGAAACTCGGCGACCGCACGAAGTTTGTCCGGGTCTGGAAGAATTCCATCCTTTGAGACAACATGACCAAGTATTGTGAGTTGGCGAGCCCCGAAGCGGCACTTCTTCAGATTAAGCTGAAGGTTTGCCTTGGTAAGGCACTGAAGAATCGTGCGCAAACGGTCGACGTGCGTAGGAAAATCTGGTGAGAACACGACAACATCATCGAGGTAACATAAACATATCTGCCACTTTAGGCCGCGTAGAATGCTGTCCATCATGCGCTCAAACGTTGCAGGCGCATTACACAGACCGAATGGCATTACTGTGAATTCGTACAGGCCGTCTGGAGTAACGAACGCTGTTTTAGGACGGTCACATTCTGCCATCGGGACCTGCCAGTAACCTGAACGTAAGTCCAATGACGAAAAGTATTCGGCACCTTGTAGGCAATCGATGGCGTCATCGATGCGGGGAAGAGGGTAGACATCTTTCCGCGTAATTTTGTTGAGACGTCGGTAATCCACACAAAATCGAATCGAACCATCTTTTTTCCGCACGAGCACTACAGGTGAAGACCAGGGACTAGAAGAAGGCTCGATGACACCGTGCTGAAGCATGTCATTCACTTGCTCCGCGATGATATTCCGTTCCGTTGGTGATACACGGTAGGGCCGTTGCCGCAACGGAGTGTGACTGCCCGTGTCGATATGGTGAGCAACTGTGTTGGTTTTACTCAGTGCCTTCTGCGGGAAGTCGAACGAATGTCTAAACTCATGAAGAAGCGCAATAAGCTGTGCCCGTTTATCCTGAGGGAGCTCGCTTGCGATGGAGCGGTTGAATACATCCGAGGAGACGTCATCCGATGTAACACGCGGGGTCACAGCGTTCAAATGAAGTTTTGGTTCAGTTTCGCAGGATTCAATGGGCACGATAGTATTTTCGTCTACAGGCTGGACGTGGCCAAGCGTCTCGTTAATGTGCAAAGTGATAGGGCATACGGTGGGGTTGCAAACCAATATTCCCGTCGCATGCTGATGAGGTGGCAGAACCGCAAATGGCAGCGATGTACTGTGGCGGCGACTGAAAGCGTCAGATGGCGTGAACACAACGGTAGTGCCAGAAAATTCAGCGCAGTGGACAGGAACTATGACGGCACTCAGAGGAGGAACGTCAGTGTCAGTGGCAACAACAAGCTTGCCGACATGGAGTGGTCGTTCTCTGTCGGTAGATGGGGCCTCAGAAAACACAGAAAGTTCCACCTGCGCGCGCGCGCAGTCAATAACGGCGTGGTGGCGTGACAAAAAATCCCATCCGAGTATTATATCATGCGAACACGTGGCCAACACGAGAAACTCTATGTGGTACAAAACGTCCTGAATGACGATTCTGGCCGTACATGCTCCAACCGGCTGAATTTGTTGCGCACTCGCTGTACTGAGCGAAAACCCGGAAGGCGGCGTCGTTACCTTTCTTATAGAGCGACAAAGTTTCCGGCTCATCACAGATATGGCAGCACCAGTATCGACAAGCGCGAGAGTTCGGAAACCTTCAACGAACACTTCCATAACATTGGCGGGGGACAGGCGAGGACTTACACAGTGTGACGACGACGCAGCTCGTGCCTCCGGAGCTGCGGCAGTCAGTTTTCCGTCTCCAGCTGGTTCGGTCGGCGACGCAGGGGTGACAGAGAACGGCGCCGTGGTGAGGGTGAGCGACGGGAAGCGAACGGTCGGTACTCGGAAGCACGTTGGCGGTCTCGTTCGGCTGGCAGCGGGTCATGTTCAGCTGGTAGTCGATCACGTTGAGGTGGCGGTTCGCGTTGCGCGTCGTACGGGGCCCGGAAAGAGTAGTCGGGGTACCTCGGTGCAGCAGAAGTCGCTGCGAAGCGCCGACGACAGAAGCGCGCGACATGGCCTGGATACCCGCAAGCGTAGCAAATGGGACGGTTGTCAGCTGTGCGCCAGGGGTTTCCGTAGCACTGCTGTGTACTAGGCGTCGTTGGTACTCGCACAGGTTGAGGAGTCGACGAAGGTAGAGGTCGCGGTGGATTAGCAGTAACAGCGGCATAAGTCAGTGGCGCGGCGACAGGTGTTGGCTGGGAGGCGGACGGCAGTGCCTCGGAGACCTGCTCCTGTATCACCTGTCGGATGGCTGGCGCGAGACGCTCAGTAGTGTGTTCTGTTGTCGGTAAATACGACAGGCACGACAGTTGTCGAGCCACTTCCTCGCGCACATACCGTTTGATTTCTGACAGCAGCGGGTTGTGCTCACCACCGAGGGTCAACGCCGCGAGAGTGTCGTCTGTAGCCGCTGGCCGCCGTGTCAAGAGCCGTTGCTTCCGCAGTTCCTCGAAGCTCTGGCACAGAGTGGCGAGTTCAGACACAGTCCGCGGGTCCTTGGCCAGCAGCATCTGAAAGGCGTCGTCGTCTATCCCCTTCAAGATGTGTCTGATCTTGTCTCCTTCACTCATCGAAGGGTTAAGGCGCTTGCACAAGTCGAGTACGTCTTCGATGTAACTTGTGAAGCCTTCTCCTTGCAACTGTGCACGCCCCCGTAGGCGCTGTTCAGCACGGAGCTTCCGTACCTCTGGGCGACCGAACACATCGGCAATGCGTTGCTTGAAATCACTCCAGGTGGTGAATTCTGTCTGGTGGTTGTTAAACCAGAGGCTTGCGACCTCTTTCAGGTAGAAAGAAACATATTGCAGCTTGGAAGGGTCGTCCCACTTGTTGCTTGCGCCCACCTTTTCAAATGTCGACAGCCAGTCTTCGACGTCTTGCTCATCGGTGCCGTTGAAGAAAGGTGGATCGCGCAGGCGCAGCGCCGTGGGCACGATGACCATCGGAGGTTGGGTCGTGCCTTGCTGGGCGGTTTCGTTGGCCATTTCAGGGGCAGCGGGTAGTCTCCTGTTTCGGAGTTCCAGGTTGAGTACCCAGCACCTCCACCACTCTGATACGGGGTTTATTGGCGCAAGTAGCACTTGGGCAGGATGCCTACGGACGGTGAAAGCGGGCGGCGACAACCGACGCAAGAATCGCAGCGCTGGCACCAACAGCTCGCTCTTGGCTCTCCCAGCTGAGGTGGTGTCCCACTGCGGCATGTTGTTCTTCTTCCTCCTTACACAGCGCCATTTCGCCGCAGTGTCTTTGACGCCTTGCATTCCTTGTCGCACCCCGGCATACGTGCGACTCAACGCCTCATCACAGCGCGATATCTATGGCCACGTATGAACATCGACGTCCGCCTCTGGACACGTGCTTGTCTCAAGTGCCAGCAAACCAAAGTCCAGCGTCACACAGTCAGCCCACTGGGTACCTTCACACCTCCGGACTCACGGTTTAGTCACGTGCACCTGGACCTCGTAGGCCCTTTGCCCCCATCGGAAAACCGCCGGTATATATTAACGTGCGTAGACCGGTTCACGCGGTGGCCTGAGGCACTACCGCTCACCAACATCACCGCAGAGTCAGTTGCCCACGGACTCATCACCGTGTGGATAAGCCGCTACGGAGTTCCCAAGACCATCACAACGGATCGAGGTCGTCAATTTGACTCCGCGCTCTTCCGGACTTTGTCCCGCATGCTTGGTGTCAACCACATCAAGACGACAGCCTACCACCCTATGTCGAATGGCATGGTTGAGCGCTTTCACCGCCAACTCAAAGCCTCGCTCATGGCCTCACGATCGTTGATACCCTGGACGGAGCGACTGCCACTCGTCCTCCTCGCCCTTCGCAGCACGATACGCACGGACGCTTCTTGCTCCTCAGCTGAGCTCGTTTTTGGCACGACCTTAAGGCTTCCTGGCCAGTTTTTCGACGTGTCTCCGGTACCACCAATGGACGTCGCTGATTATGCCAGTCGCCTCAGGAACGCCATGAAAGACGTGTCTACTATCCCACCACGTCAACACTCACGCCCAAGTTTCGTCAGTCGTGCACTGCGGGATTGCACACACGTCTTCGTACGGCACGACGCTATCAGACCACCACTACAACCGCCTTACGACGGACCCTTTAGAGTCATCAAGCGTTGCCCCAAGCATTTTGTCCTGCTGATTAATGGACGCGAGGACAGTGTCTCCATTGACCGCATTTAGCCGGCCTTCCTCTACACCGACGCCGTCCTAGCAGACGACAAGCCATCCTCCAACACCAGACGAACGCGCTTCGCAACAGTAGCAACTACCAGCTACTCATAAGGATCGCTCCTTCGCGCACTGGCTACCTCGCTAGAGGGGGGGGGGCCCTATGGCGAGCCGTCAACGCGAGAGAAGACGACGAAGTTGCGCTTCAGCTGCTCCGCACGTTCGAACCTAGCGCGTGAGAAGAAGACGCCCGCAAGAACTACAGCGGCTGTGGTTGTACAGCGGAGAGCACGCAGCAATAAAATATGTGGGAAAGTGAACGCCTCACGTCATCCCACAGATAGATAGATAGATAGATAGATAGATAGATAGATAGATAGATAGATAGATAGATAGATAGATAGATAGATAGATAGATAGATAGATAGATAGATAGATAGATAGATAGATAGATAGATAGATAGATAGATAGAAACGGCCAAAGTGCCTGAGGTTCGCTAAGAAATGCTTCGCATTTAAAAATAAAAAAAAAAACGAGGACGGTTACAGTGAACCCTGTCTTGCGTGAGTTGAGTCCATTCTGTGCCACAAGGAATAATGCAACGCAGACTGATGAAGCATACAAAAAATTCGCTAACTTCCAAAGGTGATGAGCTTCGACGAGTTCGACTTCGTGACATGTGTCGATGCCGATTAGAGATGCTTCGCTTCGTCAAAAACAAATGACACTCGTGTTATAAATTGATAAGTGAGGCTGTAATAAATCGATCGACTTGGTTTTCGAGGCGTAAGCATTCACTCTGTATCTCTATCTAAAAGATTAATTGCTCACTGAATGTGATTTATTGTAGGCATGGTATCTATGCTGATTTAACGTAACCTGGATGTACATGCAATCTCGGCCCGATTCTACAAAAAAAAATGCATAGTTCGGCTGCCTATGCCGTGTCCCTGCTCCATGTTGGGCTGGTACTCCTTGAATATGTCGTAGCAACGAGACTGAATCTCGACGGTTCTATTTTATGCATACCTTTTTTTTTAATTTTATATCACCACCTAATCCTCTGCAATACTTGGGTGCGTCCTTTTTCTGGCCTGCAATAGACAACAGCTTACCAAATCTATGCATTGCAAATGTCCTGCCGAGGTCAACTTGTTTCTATTTATCTTGAAAAGCATATCAGTTACACAAATTTATTCTCCTGTCTATATCGACGTCCTCTTGTCTTTCAACGTTACACTGATCCTTGGCTATTTGTGCGGCTTTTTTCTCAAATTTCCTTGTTATCCTTAAAGTGTGAAACCATTATATTAGTAATTGAAGTATTAAGATAAGCCGCGTATTCACTAGCTGCAGTTGCAGAAACAAAACGGAAGTCCAGTGCGAAAGAAGTTAAAATGGCTTTGCAAAATATTTATGGGATAGTTCTTACTCGGCGTAATTATGAGACGAGAAGTGTCAACATCTTACGGATACGTTAGAGTATAGACCTACAGTGTCATTGGCATACTGTTATGCATACGTAAAATAGGCAGGTTGGTTTATGTGGTTTAACTTCCCAAAGCGACTCAGGCTGTGAGAAACGCCGTAGTCGAGGGCTCCGGATAATTCGGACTTCCTGGGGTTCATTAACGTGCGCTCACATAGCACAGTACACGGGCTTCTGGCATTTCTCTTCCATCGAAATGCGACTGCCGCGGCCAGGATCGAACCCGCCTCTTTTGGATCAGCAGCCGAGCACTTTAACCCCACCGGGACGGCCACACGTAAAAATTACGGCGGATTCCTCGAACTTTCTAAGAATGTGAAGGTAAGCCTAGTTGGACCTTCTGTTGAACTTTACTTTCTGCTGATCTGCTGTTACGACGGCGGCCCCTCTCTCTCCACAAATTCTGTATTCCCAGAACGCCTGCGTCGCATTAGGGCCGCCTGTTGCCATCGTTGGGCCGCGGCCGCGCCCTGATCCATTTTGATGCTTCCTACCGACGGCGGTTACGACGAGGTTCATTTCGAGCTGCTCTATCTTCTTTCGCCGTGGCGTACTTTCTCGGTCTTCCCCGCCCGCGACTATTGGCCGCGAGATCGAGCGGAGTCGCCGCCTGGCGGCTACTGGCTGAAGCGCGCCTAGTGTGGATTGCTCCCTGCGTCGTCTGCTAGCCATGTCCAGTTTGCATGTGCGCGTACGTCCTGCACGTTCTCAAATGGCGGTTTGTTCTGTTATGTCAGCGCGAGTGTCACTGCTCGTACGTATACCTAACATGGTGTACAGAAGCAAATGAGCTTGCTCGGCTGCATGCGCATTGTAATAAGATCAGTGAGTGCGACTTTCGAGAGGGCTGTGTATTGGTGTCGTACCCTTCGTTCGCCAGTACCATTTCAGTGTTGGTGCCGCTTTCTCGTTCAAGCACACCCTAAAGTGCGCTTGGCATAGTCCCAAACATGAGGAACATTAAATAGTGTGTGAATGCAGCGTTTCAGTGACTCGGTGGTAAACAAAAACGAGGCTCATGCACTTTCGCGTTGTTAGGTGTATAACCGCGGCACTCCAGTTCATGATGAGCTTTAATTGTGCTTAAGACGTCCTTTTATTGTACGATCGTGGTCCCGCTACAGCGAAATATTTCTATCAAGTGAAGTCTGAGACTTCGGTACTCAAATTGTCCCTAAAAAAAGAAAAGAAAAAACAGACAATGGAATGACACGGCAGTGATAAAACGAAGTTGCCGCGCGCAATTTTAACATGGGGCGAAAGTTATGCAGAACCACCCGTGTGCTTAGATTTAGGTACGCTTTGAAGGACCCAGATGTTCAAAATCAATTCCCACGGCGTGCCTTGCATTTGTGTCGTATAATTTCACGCAAAACCTCATCCTTTCGTTTTACATTATCTTGAGCGTTTGTGTGGAGTTGTTATAAATTGATGGAAGGCAGCGGACATCATTAGTTTGAAAAAAAAAAGACACTTGTTCCATAAAATAACCGGACCTTTGTTGCATCGTTGTCGTGCAAGTAATCAATCGATGAACGCTCTGTGCTAAACTCTTACCTGCGTATATATGCGCATTCGCGTGAACAGTGCTATTGAACTCATTGCACAGGAATATGGGTTAGTATACAAATGAACAAGAAGTAAACACTTAAAGAGTTCAGTCGTGCGTAGTACACAAAACGCAAGCTAAACACGTACAGAGAAAACAATAAAAAACGTCATATAGTGCGTAAGCGCAGACTGTCATCCAGGGCGAGCATCCCTTTAATCGGCAGATTGCGCTTCTCTCACTAGTAATAGTAACGTTGGATGATCTTCATGCATCGATTCAACAATGAAGAGCGTATATATTACCAGTAAGCAGCAATCAACGCATCTTATTCGCCGACAATCGGCTCAAACCGCTCACAACGAAGCGCCGCTGTGTACATTTGTATACGCGCCTCCGACCGCCTCTCCACACTAACGTGGCGACGGTGCTGTCACCTATAGGTCGATCTCGCGGCCAATAGGGCCTGATGTGTCGTCACTCATAGCGATGTGGAATGAAGCCCTGAGCCCACGCGGCGACGTATGCAAGGAGAGCGGGTGCGCTGCGCCCGTTTTGCCGTCGTTTCTAGAACATTCTACGAACGCCGCCACTGACATTTCCCCCCTCCTCCGCCGCTATGTTACCGACTCACTGCGCTTGCCCTTTCTGAACCTCATAACGCGACCTTGAAGCATAAAGATGCCTTAAAACATTTGCAATGGTACTTTATTTCAATCGGTATGGAGAATCAGCTGGCTTTAGAGGGGGACATTTAGATATATATCTCGTCCAAATAATATATAAAGAAATGTGGGAAGGCTGCACTAAGTTGCGCAAAGTTTTGCACAAAGATTTTGTTTCGGCTCCGACAATATGGAGACAGCAAACATGCCGTTTAAGAAGGCGTTCACGCAAGAAAACACCAATCTGAATAATTTGCATGCAAGTATGCGCAAAGTTTTGCGCAAAGTTTTTGTTTCGGCTCCGACAATAGGGAAACAGCAAACATGCCGTTTAAGAAGGCTTTCACGCAAGAAAACACCAATCTGAATAATTTGCATGCAAGTATTTAGAATGCTGGAAGTGGAAAGCATTGGTAGAAGTGATTAATCTAGAATGTGAGCGAACGGTATTTCTTCTCTCAGAAAACATGAATTGGACCCATCACCTTGAACTAATCTCAAAATCGTTGTCATCTGCCGCTAGTGTGTTCTCTCGCGGTTGGCATTTTTTTCCTGAGAAGGTAATATTGCAAATATATTACGCCTTGTTTGAATCTCATCTTACCTATTGTGCGCTTGTATGGGCCATCACCACAAAAGCTAATATTCGTGCACTTTTCAACTGCAAAAACGCGCGCTTCGACAAATAGCCAATGTACCCTATTAAAGACGATAGTCTTTCTTGGGGAACTTAAACGCAGAAATTTTGGTCTGTCTGTCTTTCTGTTTGTCGGCACGTCCCTCGATTCAGCCACTCGGCCAAAGTTGAACCCCTTGCACAAGGGCCAGCCATCGTGAACGGCTCACTAGGTTCATACTTGTCTACATGGTTGATCAAAAAGCAAACATTACGCATATCTGAGGCGCAACATCACTAGATAAGTATTAGGTGGTGTGTTCCTTTAATAGAAAATACATAGATACGTAATTCTAGAGACCCTAGTTTCTTAAGCTGCGCTGAAAATGCGACTGCGCCGAAACTTGGCTTCCACCGTGCCCTCTGCGCGAGCTCATTGTTGTGTTTCGGTTTCAGTTCAGTATTGCACTGTACGAGTGCCATGGGGCGCCGCTCTGGCATTCCTGCTTTACCCAGGCGACGTGAATATAAAAGAGTGTGTGGAGAGTACTCGTTGAGTGCGGACGTTTCTTCTGCTTCGGCGCTTCGCGCCAACCCGCGTGTTCGGGCTGGCTGGCGTCCCCGCCGGTCGCGTTGGTCACCGCCGGTCTTGCCTGCTGCTGCGCCGGGACTACCAGCCCGCAACACAGCATTCACGTTTCCCGACGTATTGCCAGATGGCGTTCATATCTCACGCAGCGCCTCTTCTATCGTCTTTACACGACATTTGCAGCGAAGCACGCAGATACGCGGCCAATTTTTTTTTAATCCCAGCGCGCAACTTTTTCAAAAACATAATATAATACGTGCAACAAGCCTTTACAAATACCGACTTTTATATTCATTTTGTTTCGGCTCCGACATTATCAAATCCTTCTTAAAACATACGTCACGACTTGAATACAAGAAAAGTGACTCGCGCACACATAGCCATGACAGGTGGTCCGTACCATACAGACGCACAAATTATCTATTGCAGTCACTACGACATAACCTACCTTCGTTGTTAAATAAATTGGAAGGGAAAAGATTAAATCCAAATACTTTGACTCGCAAACAAATTAGAGAGTACTTTTGTAAATCGGAATGAACCAATAAACGAAATCGGTACTACATTTTCGCATTTTCTTTTGTAATGTCTATTTCGCGCTCAGTGTTTCAATGTACAAAGTATCATCATATTGTGCATCATAGTCATGTTTACAGCAGTGCTTTTCTTAGTGTTGTGAATTCCACTGTTTATGATGTATGACAATGTATTTTCAAATTTCTTCTCATTAAATGTATTAGATTTCTATGTTATTTTTAAATACAATATGTTCGTAGGAAAACACAAGTGTTATTCAATATGTTGCATTTTTTAGTTGGATTAAAATGGTGTATTATATTTGGATAAATGCTAAACATGTGTATATAGGCTGGTTTTAGTGCTACTGCTGCCATTTGAGGGCCTTCAAGCACATTCAAGCTGTATTGTGCAGCTTTTCGCCTGAAGGACCCCCAACAATTTCGTTGGAAAATAAAAGCATTTCTGATTCCGATTCTGATTCTGAAACCACGATATTATTATGCGGTACGCTGTAAGGGCCTGTTTATCCTCAAGCCGCATTGCCGCTACCGCATCTGGCGGATGGCTTTGCGCCCCTCTCTCACTGGCTGCTCCCAGTGAGAGAGGAGCGAGAGGCTACTGAGTGACGGGCGGGAGGCCGTCCGCACGGTGCGGGGTGGCGGTGCGACTTGAGAATAAATAGGCTCCAAAGGGGGTGGGGATGGGCGGGGAGGGACTGCGGAATAATCGAACCCACGTCCTCGACCTGTTATAATAGCACCGCACTCCAATCTCTATTATCAGCAACGTATTTTATAATTTTACAGAATATCTCTCTCACGTTCAAGAATACGTTCTTTTCAGAGGTACCAGCAGTCACGGAGGCGTTTCGGTATCAAGGATTAAATGAAACATACCTGAACACCTCAGAAAGTATTTCCAGATGCATTTGTTGAGATATTTTTAAGTTTTACCATAATTACTTATACGGAAACAGCAAACATGCCATTTAAGAAGGCTTTCACGCAAGAAAACACCAATCTGAATAATTTGCATGCAAGTATTTAGAATGCTGAAAGTGGAAAGCATTGGGAGAAGTGATTAATCGAGAATGTGAGCGAACGGCGGTTGGCAGCGGACGTTGTGGTGATCAGCGGCGCTCTAAATATCAGTTTAGTGGCTATGGCGTTGCGCTGCTGAGCTCAAGGTTACAAGTGCGATCCCGGCCGCAACGACCGCATTGCTGTGGGGCGGGCTGCAGGCCCTCTCATGTACTCTGGTTTGAATGCGCGTTGAATATACCCAGGTTGTCACAAATAATACGGAATCCTCCCCTTACAGCGTGCGCCGTGATTTCATCAAGCTTCGGGCACATAAAAGCCCAGAATATGTATTTGTGCCTTGGAAAGAGAAATTGAGGAATTGAACCTTAAAAAAAGCACTTAAGAATAGGTTTTGTTGTTGTCTTGCGGGAGACTGGCGAATAAACAGCATTCAGTAGCTGATATTCAGTCTCTGGAATCTGTGTAGTGCGCGTATTGATATTACGTAATCGCAGAGGATTCGCCTCTCGAGAAAGAAAGTTCTCGCCAAATAAAAATGATTTAAAATACCGACGCAGTCACTCAATAGTCGTGACCGGGAGCTTACCGATATCCTTGAAGAGATGAGCACATCTAGCTGCATTTAATAAGCTCTAGAGCTGAAACATGGAGGATTAAAGAAAGCTTGACAAGCATCTAAGAGCTCTGCAACCAAGGATAACACAAAAGGAAAGTATACACGTAACGTTAACAGACGGGAGGGCTTGGCACTGTCGGTACAGACCAGAGAGCAAATGGTCGCAGCTGACACTCTAATTGAGACAAAAGGTAGAAGGGGAGTTGCGCAGGTCGAGCAAAGCGCGTAGGGCAGATAGCGGTGGTCTGTTATGGTAACAAGAGATTTCGTGATGTGACGTAATAAATTAGGGAACTTGAAGACAGAATGGACTCGGCTGTCTCAGAAGAGTGGTAATTGGAGATCGCTGGGAAAGGTCGCCTTTCAGTACTGCTGATGACAATAATGACGACGTTGAAAGCACTCGCAATAATTTTGTTGGATGTAATAAGAGCAACTGTAGTGCAGGTCAATTGGCGTTGGCGTCAGATAACGGATTTAGCCTCTCCAATAGTGCAGTTACTATCTTCGGAGCTCTGAGCTTCTCGGATACTTCTCTGACATACTCATTACTTCCGTTTCTTCCTCGGCGACCAACTATTCGGCGGTGCTCGAACCGACTCACACGGGCCAGCCGAAGTGCTAAGGACTCGGCATCTAAGAACGGGTGAACCCCCGTGCTCACGAAGGTTGGGTGGAAAGGGTGCCTACAGATAGGCTTAGCGTACGTTCAGGTGGTCGATATCTGTCCGAGCATGCCGGCCCATGCGTGTGCGCGGCGAGCTCGGAATGCAGGAGGCACGGCGGCAAAGAAGGGCGCACTTTCCTGAACGCCTTCCCTTTCGGATCCCTAGCTCTGGCAAACAAAGCGTGCACTCCACGTCCTCTACGCGTTGCCTCTCGGTTTGCTTCCGCAATCCGCCCCTCCATCTCGCCACTGAGTGAGTCAACAGAGCGCCAGAAAGGAGACCCTTGACGGGCGCGAGGAGGCGTTGCGAAGAGAGCACTACAGCAAACACATAACGACGCAAGGCAAGTTCCTTTCCCCTTTCAAGATCGGCTGTTGACCGTTCGAATGGCGCGTGGGCGCGCACTTACAGCATTCCGATGTACGTGGATGGGTTCAGGTCGTGCATGTACGGAACTTCCCGCAGTCCAGAGTGGGTGATGCGCCTGCAATGAGAAACATTGTTCAAGATGCTGTCAGGTCAAAGCGCGAAGAACGCCGCGAAGTAACTGAGAGCGAAGTACGGTTTTTAAAGTAAAATGAGCCGGAATGCGGATTTGGAACCTATTTGCCACTTCTCTGTTTTTTGCGTTGTAGTTTTTCTTTAGCTCCTGTTTCCTTAAAGCTCCTTCTTTATATAAAAAGAAATACATTAGTCGGGTCAAAACTCGAGCACTCTTCTCCAATCTGGGATCCTCACTTTCGCAAACTTGCGCACTAGGCGGCACGTAAAAGCGTTCAGCTCGGTTCATTGCTGCTAATTATACTTGAACCGCAAGTATTACTTCAATAAAAATTTCTCTATAGACCTCCATCTAGACGGAAGCAGGCCCGTGTAGATCTTTTTCATAAAACCTTCACGAATCCTGAGCGGAAGCGCACCTTGTTCCCTCTGGCTTGTTACCTTTCAACCCGCGTCAAACGTAGCTTCATGGCTGCGGTGCCGTTTTGGCAGACTGACATGTTTGCCACTCGTTCGGGACGAACACATCGTCCAAATGGAATCACCTCACCGCCTACAACGACAGCAACCCTGTTCATACATCATTGAAGGCTACCATACCCAACTCCCCTAATCTCTTTATTGCCATGATCACTTTTTATCCATTCAACACCTATAGACCACACAGCGTATCACCACCATAATTTTATACTCTTTACACAACTTTTACGCTTCTATATAGCGCGTGATTTTAGGCCTCTATACAGCCAAAATACACCATCATTGCAACCATCGGTCATTGCAACCATCGGTCATTGCAACCATCGGTCAACACCACAGTATAAAGACATGGCGCTCTTTGGCCACCCATGGCCCTTGCGCCACAAAACACAACTAATCATCATCATCTCTTTAACGCCGTAATGTAATTCAGAATAAGTAAATAAAAAAAAGACTAAATAAATCACGACGAATATATGCGATTTGAAGCTCTTCACATCACGTTTATGTTAAGCGACGCAGTGGCGCAAATAGCCTCAGCTGCTCTTACGCCATAAAATCTGATTTAACATTATCTCTCTAGATTCATAAAAAGTTAGTTTTCCCCAGATATTCAACTTTGCATTATAAATATTACCTGTATGTAAAATTAATTATGCACTTTGCTGCTAGGCTGACAGTTCGTAAAAAATAGCGGGATATCTGTCGTCCTTCATTAAACACTGCAGCTGCACCAGCTCGCCTAGCTGAACAAACAGTTATAGGTTTAAATTTTTACCAAAAAAAAAAACGTCCTGTGGAAAACGTATGCGCTGTACGCTCTCAACTTTTAGCCAACTGTTCATTAGTGAATACGGGTAGAACCCAATGGCATAAAAGGCCAGGCGGTTTAATATAAGAGCGTGTCGACGGCGGGGGAACTGTCGGAAGTACGCCAGCACCGACAGGCGCTCGTGACGTTTTTGCGCCACTGGTGCGCCCCGAAGCTCTATATGTATATGATATGCACACACAAACACTTTCGGAATATCCAAGCAAAAGGCTGTCTGTCCGTTGTTTTAGCTTTTAGAGACGTTATTGACTGGCGAATTGAACAGTAACGGTACGAATAACGTTCATCGATCCTCGCTGTGAGTCCCCAAGCGTTTCTATTAATACGTGTCACTACATTTGATGAGAACATCGGAAGAAGCAAGCTAGTTATGCTGTCGTCTTCTCGTTAGAAAATTCACGATATTCTCCTGGATCAGAGTGCACGTAATCGAGCGACTAGCTTAAACAGAGGTGGAGTCTCGCGCGTAATGTTCGGAAGGTTCATGAATTGGCAATTAAAGTCTGCTGGCTCAACCAATCGCCCGGGCATAGGGAAAGGAATTAATACTAATGCACCTATGCACTTAGATTTAGACGTACGTTTTAGCGGATAAAATTAAGGCGCAGTCCCCATTACGACGTGTCTCGTTTCATGATCATTTCGTGGTTTTGGCACGTACCTAAAAACACCAGGAATACTTTTTTTCCTGTGTAAAAGATGAACACAATGCGATTGGTTGGTCGCTTAGAATTTTCATGGCTCTTCTTTAATTGGGAAGCATTCTTTGGCGAGTACCCCGGGAAAATCGGAGCACAAAGCGTGTCCGTAACGCGAGAAAGCATGGCAGTTTGTACACCGTAGAGACACATTGGCTCCATAGAAAATGTGTGGGGAAGCCTGTATTGGGGTTGGGCCAACTTGAAAATTGGGGGTGGGGTGGGGTGGGATGGGGGGGGAGAACTGAAAAATTTTCATGGGGGGAGGGCCACCGGAAAAATATGGCGTTGGGCTAGCTTGAAGACTTGGAGGTAGACCAAGTTGAAGAATTTGGGCGTGGCCAACTTGGAATTTCAGGGTGGCCGAAACACAAGCAATCGGTGTAGTGTAATAGTATATAGCAAATGATTAAAAAGCAGCTGTGGTGTGGCAAAAAAAAGCGGTTTTCATGGCGTCGCGGCTAAGTTAATAGGTTTGAAAAGGTTTGTGTGCATTCGGGGTTTATCCCCCCCCCCCTCCAAGTTGTATATGCGACGCCACACCACACGTGACACACCAGCACTGGACGCTGTACTTAACTGCGGTTGCGTCAAACGTCACGTACACTATATACGCTGTGGCCCACGTGGCCGCACACCCTTGGACGGCGCGCCAGCGCGTACGCAGTCTTACAGACGCCATATGCAGATTCTGTGCACTTTTTTCTTTTAAACTTTGCGATTCAAGTTTTCGTAGAACGGTACGCCGCAAGAAAGATCAATTTCCTCCGGCGTAAACATGTAGTCTCAGCAAACACACGCGTGTATCTGTATATATACTCCATTACACAACGCACCTGTGTGTACCGATGAATGCAAGTTGCATGCGTTCTGGCCATCAGAAAATGAAGATTTTTCGAGGCTTCTGTATCGGGAAACTTCTGTGAAACCAGCAGAACGTCTTTCATGGTCCTTGAAGGTTCTCTTTCCCCGGCTACGGATCGCGTAAAATATTATAACTGCTGCTGCGCACTTTCGAGGATCTCTGCCTACATTTTTTCCCTTTTTCTTCATTTCGTACGCAGTCTTTATTCCTACAGAGCCGACGGCTATGATAATAACAGGGAAATCTGGTGCAGCCGTCATTAAACTACTATAATGATTCTAGTTGAAACAATAGATTTTACGCCATTGGGCATGCGCCGTCGTTCGAAAAGAAGGTTGGGGCTTCTGTTATGAATTTTTGCGGCTAAAGGCGCGTTCAGACTGCAGTCGCGTCTGTCGTAAGTGTCGTATCGCGTAACTGCTGGAACGTCCCTTTGCGTACCTATAGCGACCACGTATGTCCACATTGAGCGTTTCGGCAAGATGCATCTCTTACGACGGGCAAATCACCGCTCTGAAGGCAACTGCGTTTCGCTTTTTAAAGACGACAGAAATCTTGGCCTGTCTGTCTTTCTGTCACCCGATTCAGCCACCCGGCCAAAGTTTAAGCACTTGCTGATCGCCCAGCCATCTTGAACTGGTAGCGCCGTTCATACTTGTGAACATTGTCGATCAAAAAGCAAATGTTACGCATATCTGAGGTGCAACATCAATACGTAAGTATTAGGTGGTGTTCCTTTACTAGAAAACACATAGATACGTAATTCTAAAGACCCTAGTGTTTCTTAGGCTGCGCTGAAAATGCTAGTGTTTTTTAGGCTGCGCTGCAAATGCGATGCTATGAGCCAGATGCGGCGATTCAACATAGAGGAGGAGGACTCATGTAGTACGGCCGGTAGATGACTACCGTCTTTCGACGACATTTGCAGCGAAGCATGCAGATACGCGGCCAATTTTTTCAACATGGCGCCGGTTAGCAAGCGGCTGTTAGCGGAAGTCGAGGCTCTTCAAGCTCAAAATGAGCTTATCATCGTCTATGCCCTTATCCGACGCAGACGGACGGAGACGTCGTATAGAACAATGTTGGTGCGTGCAATATTCCTCAGTAGAGCCGTTCACCGAGATTCCCACAATCTTTTCGCGAAGCTGAGGATTGGCGATACGGCAACGCCGGAAAAACGCCTACACAGTCTCCTCATGTTTTCGCATGAAACCATCGTTCTAAGTACAGTGCTTGATGCTGCGTTGGCGTAGCACATCGGCAGCAAGAATGCTCTGCAACGAAACTGACAGCGCACCGCCTTCAGTATAAACGAGTCGCAGCCCTGGAAGGCCGCTTGCACTACAAAAATTCATGCACTATTGCGGTGCGTTGCGTCCTCGCTACAACTGTTGCAGCGGGCGGCCAGTTTGGCTTTTAGGAACGCCTGTTCTGCCTTCATGAAGCAACTTGGAACATCGGTATACTATTGGAAAAAAAATTTCTAAATTAAGCCAAAACAAGTCAAGGGCTATATACAAAGGGCTCCAGCTACGTTATGCCGGCGTCTGCAGATACCCCGGTGAGGTGAGCGGAAAGTGACAACCGAAACTGATTTGTTCATTGGTCGTGGCGTAACGGTCGCATCGGTAGTTGTCGTACAAGTCGCGGGCCCGCCAACATTTACGCCCCACACGTTACGTACTTCACGCTAAATACAACAAACTCTGAACAAGCTCATGTTGCTTGCAATATCGCAATGCCCACGAACTATAGGGGGCGCGCCGTGCGATTCAAGATGGCGCCCGGAGGAGGGTCAACCCGTTTGTTAGCGTAGGAACAGGTAGGGCGTGCGGACGTACGGTCCGTGCCACTTTCACCGGATGAAGTCATGAGCTGCACTGAAATGGATATAGGACCAGAATACTTTCCCAAACCATGGAAAGTGCTCGCCACCTAATTATTTGCTGCGGTGTGAAAGGTTATATTTTAGCTCCGTTACCTTGCATCAACGATGCTTTGAGAAATCCTGTGCGAGCTACAGAAAACTGCATGAACTAGGATTGGCGTATGAACTGAACGGCACTCTGAGGTAGTACGTACCGAGCCTGGCTGACGGATTTGCCGCAGTAGTAGGCCGCCAGCGAGTAGCGCCATCGCTGCTGCACGGGACGGCATGTTTAACGTACGTGGTGATGCTTTGCAAACATATTACGCCGTCGTCATTACTTGAGCAGTCAGGAACGCGGAGTTACTTATTCAACGGAACACAAGCATTTAACATCCCATTCAGTAGCGCCTGTGTCACAGCCATGCTGAGACTCTATAGCCGTGTGCAATTCACTTCACTTGTATGTTGCAGGTTCAATCGGCACGATCGAAACGTGAATATCGAAAAGAATGCACACGTACGCTTTTCGCAACGTCAAAGAATTCGGCGTTGCGAAAAATTCGTCGAACAACAATGCCATTCGGAAAGTACCGGTGAAGTACAGGAGTAGTTAGCCGAAAGACGTGGATTGTGGCCGTGATTGCACGTTTCATCGCACTAAACATTTCGCATCACTGGTCGAGCTCGAGCTTGTTGGCGGCATGCGGCGCTCCATAACATCCACAACAATTGCGCTACATGCAATGCACAAGAAATACTATGCTTTTATTTTGACCTCGCTCAAGCATATTGTACATTAAATTCAATCAAAGTGACCTACGAGCGTGAAATAACATTAAAGGGGACGTGAAGTGCAACTCGCTCCTCGTGAGTTAGAAGCTACTCGTTCATCGTCGCTGTCGCTCTCGGTGCTTTCACCGCCTTCTACGTCCAGTGAAAAATCCTCGTCGTCAAGATGGTTTCTTTCAACATCACTGCTGAAAGCAATCTGAAGAATTTCCTCCGCCGAATGACTTCGACCACTCAGCGTCACCATGTTTACAATTCGAGTGACGTCTGGGCACGGAGAACATTTTGCCAATTTTTCTCTCAAACCGGAAAAAAAGCAAATAGCAAATCGCTTGCAGTGTGTTGCCACCTATCAACAAACGTACAGAAACAAGCGGCGAACCGCTGGCTGCGAAACCAACACAGCACTGGTGAAGGACGGCGTTGAGAGCGTTTGCTCCACGAAAGGCGTGGAGCGAACTCGTCTTGGAATGACTGAAACGTTGCTCGCACGATTCATAACAGCGCTTTCCTGAGAAAGGATAGAGGCCGTAGTTTAATGTATCGCCAACTTGAGATAAGCACATCGCCAGCCCGCGCGACCTACCGCGTACAATGTTAAGGGATTCATGCACTACAAAAAAAAAAAAAAAAAAACCTGGCGAATGCTATATGCAAGAAAAACAGGGTGAGTTTTAACTGAAAATGTCAGACGATAACATTTAACTAACCTATGTGGCTAGAGCTAATCTCTCGAAGCTGATATGTGTACGCTGTGGGCTAGCATTGAAAGCGCGAGTTGCCACGTATTTTCACGAAAACTTCGCGTCTCGCAAGAACGAACCAGATTTCTCGTGTCGCGGAGGGCCCGGTTTGTTCACTGATACAGGGAACATGCAAAGTCGTAGTGTTCCTTTCTTGCCAACGCGTTAACACTGAGGCTAGCACAGCCGAACTAATGAGCGACTGCGTAGTGCTGCCATTTTGTCGTCTACTAACCCTCCTCGAGAGGATGCTCCTGAATTCCCCTTGGCGGCGCGACAGTCTATGCGCAACACTTGCGAAATGTACATGAAGCGTCGAGGTGTATTTGTATCACAGATTTGCTAATGTATTGTTCAACATGGGGTACGTTCGCTGTTGATGGTGCTTCGTGTCACAAACACATTCAGCTAGGATAGATAGTTTCTGACATTCTGAACACTTTCTGTTCAAGTGGGTAGGAATAGGAAGTCATAGGGATATTCGATGCCCGAAGGTCTAAGTAATGTTGTACCGGGCATTTTTATTAAGGCTACGCTACCATTACTGGCGACGCACGCACAGCGCTACATATAGCACTCCATTTTCTTATACAGGGTGTTTCAAAAAATGTGTCCAACCTTCTCAAAAAATCAGGAAAATGCGATATTTGCTCGGGGCTTTCAGAATTGCTTTTTCTGTAGCGGCAGGAATCTTGAGGTAGTTAAGGACAACATTTAGGGCAGTAATTAAGAAAGTTATATTAATTAACTTTTCAATTAGTGGAGTTAGGTGATTGTGTCAAATGGGAGAATTGAAGTTCTTCATGCGAGGAACCCATCCGAGCTTTGAGATTACGAAAAAGCGTTCACTAGTAATTGTTGTAGCGTAATGAAATTCAACGAAGTGCAACGGCTTTCAACAACGAAAGGCATCGAATTCGGTTGAATTTCATTACTTTGTAATTATTACTAGAGGCTGCTTTTTCGAAATCTCAATGTTGGGATGGGTTTCTGGCACGAAGAACTTCAATTCCCCAATTTGACACAGTCATCTAATTCCCCTAATTAAAAAGTTAATTAATTTAACTTTCTTAATTACTGTCATAAGTCATGTCTCTAACCATCTTAAGATGCCTAGCGCTACAGGAAAAGTCATTCACTCATTTTAGACGTCTCAGAGGAATATGGCAGTTGCGTTCTTCCATGTTTCTGTTTAGGTTTCGCCATTGAATTTGGTTGAATATCATTACTTCGTAATTATTACAAGATGCCACTTTTTCGAAATCTCAAAGTTGGGTTGGGTTTCTGGCATGAAGAACTTCAATTCTCCCATTTGACACAACCACCTAACTCCACTAATTAAAAAGTTAAATAATTTAGCTTTTTAAATTACAGTCCCAAATAATTTCTTTAACCATCTTAAAATCCCTGCCACTACAGAAAAAACAATTCTGAAGGCAACAATCAAATATCGCATTGTCCTGATTTTTTGAGAAGGTTGGACGCATTTCTTGAAACACCCTGTATAGTATTGTTGTCGTACGAGAGACCAGATGAGACCCTTTCTCTCTTCTCTGTGTACAGTTTATAAGCGGAACCTATACACAGCAATTAATATCTCAGACCGGAATTGCTAATCTGAAATGAGTTTTAACGCGACAGCAATAAAGAGCCCGTGCAGCAGTAATTCCAGCGTCGGCGTCGTTTGTTGTGAGCGAAAAATCGAGATATATGCAAATGAATGAGACAAATCTTCGCTTCTGGAGTGGGAATCGAACCCAGGCCTTCTGCGTGGTAGTCGAGCGTGTTACCACAGAGCCACGCTAGGGCATGAAACTGCTCAACAAAACCATATACAGGCGTCATGTAGTGCGAGAAGTCCCGTTAACACATGTAATACTGCGTTGCAGAAAGGTAAGATTGCGCCAGGCGTCGCACCATCTGAATTGCAGAACGAGTGGATGTTTCAAAGGCCCTTCCATTACAAAGCACCCGCCGCGGTCGTCTAGTGGTATGTCGCTCGACTGCTGACCCGAAGGTCGCGGTATCGATTCCCGGCCTCGGCGGTCGCATTTCTGTAGAGCCGAAACACTAGAGGCTGTGTACTTCGATTTAGGTGCAAGTTAGAGAACCTCAGGCAGTCGAAATTTCCGGAGCCCTCCACTACGGCATCCCTCATAATCACATCAAGAGTTTGGAACGTAAGCCATCAAGAATTGTATTATTATTTTATTACAAACTACTCAGGCATAATTAATCATCAGCAGCAGTAACTAAGTGTGTGGCTGCGCGTATTGCTTTACTGACGCGTAATGGGTGTCTCGCTGATTCACAATATGAATTGTCGCGCAGTAGGCACTTCGCAACAGAACTTGCAATATTCATACATTTTAGGAGGGTTTCGAACAGCCGAAATTATGCGCTAAGTGCTCTTTTTCCGGCATAATCTCTTTGTAAGTTCCGCTAGAGAGTTGCTGCATTGCCGACTTACAGACCGTGAGAATTACTGATTGTTGTGCAGACCAATTCTTCAGCTTGCGAAGAGTAGCAACAATAGCTACGCTCTCTGCAACTCTCGAAGAGTCTAGATAGTCAAAGCGGCGAGACCATGCAGCTCCAACAAATGGGATCTAATATACAGCGGGAAGAATGGAAGGAGGGAAAGAGGGAGGGAGGGAGGGAGGGAGGGAGGGAGGGAGGGAGGGAGGGAGGGAAGGTTAGCCACTTCTTAGACCGGCAGCACAGCTGTTATTGTCCATACTGAACGAACCGTCCAGGTAGATGTGAAGTTAGTTGGAATACCTCGCCTGTAAAGAAGTTACAAAAACAAAGGAATCAAGATAAAATTCCAGTGGATACCTTCGCATGTTGGTGTCAGCGACAACGAAAAAGCAGATGCCCGATTGTCCGAGCTCCTGTGAATCGGCAACTACCACAAGAGACAATTCGATGCCATTTTCGCTCTTTATAGAATTCGCCACATCAGCCCTGTGTCACAAGAGGACTTAGTAACGCCGAGTAAACCCCTACTGTATAGAGTACGAACACGATCGACCTGCACTCCTGCATGGTTTTTTCAAGTAAGGGGTGCCATTGTGCACTGAGTGCCACGAAGTTGGGGATATAGACCACTATATATGGTCCTGCAAGCGCTTTTGCCCTGAAATATATATGGGTGATTCTGTTCAGAAATAAGAAGTGGGGTTTGGTGTGCACGATAACTGTCTCTCGAAGAGAGACAGTTATCGTTTCGAGAGACAGTTATCGTGCAAACCTGAACCGGCGTATATATAGACTCATGGACAACACGAAGAAAAGAGGGTTTCCCCACGAATGCTGTGAAGAGATTGTATTTCCGGAAGGTGCACGGATGATTTGCAAGGAAGTGGCTGGTATTCTTTTACGTATTCTGCAAGAGAAAGAGTCGCTCAGGCGGAGGAATTGCAGGCCAGGTCTGCCAGGCTAACACCGCCTTTGGCGACATCATCACCGCCACCGCCGCCACCTTTCTTGCACAGTTGAGGTGCCCACTGGGAAGCGAAGCCTGACAAGCGAATGAGAAGACAACGCGAATGGGGCCCGATCACGCAATCTTTTTCTACTCTTGAAGTCGAAGCTCAAGCATCTTAAGGTTTTTTTTTTGTAATTTTCGCTCTGGCTTCTGTCTTGCCCGGATAGTCTCGACTCCAGTGATCCAATTCAGCGAAAAGCATTTAGTTTCCGGCGAGGTCTCTTCACTCTTGTATTTGCGCATTCCTCTCGCATGAACGGAGATGTTCAATGCGGAAAGAGACTCCTAGCAAGTGGCACCCAGAAGTTTTCCGGTCCCAGTGCAAATTTTGTGATGAGGCAGCGAATTTGGCCCACATGGTGTGGACATGTCCGAGTCAGAACGATGGTTCTCACACACTAGAATCCTGGGAGGCCCTGCTCCGCAACCCAGACCCCAACGAGGGAGACGTGGCTATTCAAAAGACAGCTCGAAATCGCAATTCCACCACCTTTTCAATCTGCTCAACTCCCGAAAGCCCCAGATGAAAGCAACTACTGCCCTTGTCTACACACCTACACAATCGCTTTGCAGGCTTGTCGGGGGAAAGTTTCAACAGAGGCACCCAGTCCTCATGGTGACCTATCTGATCCGCTAGCCTAGTAATTTCACCCCTAATGGGCTATATTATCCAGCCCTAACATAGTATAACTGCTTGAGGCGCTAAAACACACACACACACACACACACACACACACACACACACACACACACACACACACACACACACACACACACACACACACACACACACACACACACACACACACACACACACACACACACACACACACACACACACACACACACACACACACACACACACACACACACACACACACACACACACACCACAAGAGATGACGACGGGACTGTAGTTTGTGTGTTTTTTAGCGCCTAAAGCAGCTATACTTTGACCAGTTACCAAGTTGCCCAACCAGAGGTTCTCTTATCCAGCCTTGAACCGGCACACAAAAGTAATCAACAGCGGATAGGGAGCAAGCCCAAGCTTCAGACTCATGTACTCGCACCATCACGTATGAACAGATGAACAGGCTACATCAAACAACGCACATCAAGGAAAGAGTGCAAAAAGATATCTAAACCTTGAGATCATCAATCGCTGCTTCCCACATCACATTCTCCGAATAAAATGGAGACGACCCAAAACTCAGCAACTAAAAGCTTGAAGAGGTGGCCTAGCTCAAAAGACTGACGGCTTAGCACAAACTGTACAACTTTTAACGGGTAATCTTCAGCGCCAACGGAAACGACAGTGTGATCAGGACAACCTCATCATCAGGATGACGACGCAGATTATCAGCCCGGCAGAAAGAGAAGAAAAGGAGGTCACAGTTGGCTGATCTCGCGGAAAGTATGGCCCTACTCGAATTCACACTATATAGTATGTGAATAGGCTATAGCCTATTCAAACTGCCGCCAACACGAATCTATGTGATAAAGAGCTCAGCTAAAATAAACTAGGACAACGCTCCCGCATGAAGCAATAGCCGCCAACTTACGCATTTCATAATGACAGTGCAATAGCATCAGACGCATAAGAAGCCATTTGATTTACGTAATGCAAACAGCTCACTGCGACTGCCTTCGCTGATATTTTACACAGACCGCGGGACCTGGACATCCACCTTCACTAGAACAGCCCATACCGAAACTTACGTTCACTAACCTTCAATTCAGCTCCGGCGCTGATACTCTGGTACTCGACGAAGAGGCATTGTGACATTTCTCCCCCAGCAACACATCGCTTTCGGCGGCTTCATCCGAAATAAAAGCCTGTTCCATGAAAATGCGCAGCAGCATTTTTAAGGTTTCGTCATCCTTTAATCAATATGGCAGCGACCTTAATCAACTTTTCGCTTTTCTGAATTGATGTGCTTGGTCTGGCGGCGCGCATTTCCTCGTTAACAGGCGGGCGGACGTGGTTTCCATGAAACAACGAGCTGTAGATATTCCCAAAAGAGAGAACTCGTAAAAAAAAAAAAGGTCGAAGAGTTGAGCGAGGAATAATGTTTTTTTGTTCTTTTTATGCGGAGTATGTCTTCGCCACTTCTTTAAAATTTATTGCGTGTTTTCACAATTTCTTGTGTTGTTTAGCTTAGTGCGCCTATTTCCTTGTCGAAGTAAGATCGCGCACTATCTGGTGCACACCGCCTTCGTTCCACTGGGCACATTCATCACAAACTCTTCACAAACATATTATCGCCAATATCAAAGAAATGCTCAATCCCGCGGTGCATATCTCACTGTTCTTTCAGTTTCATTTACTTGACGGGAATTGCGCTTGATTACGTATGACCGGTCTATTCTCGATTCATTGCCTACAGAGACAACGGCTTGCGACTGTGCTAGCTCATGCAGAACATCGTCAGAACAAATAATTTCGCAATATCGCCCTCGCAGCCCTTCGCAGGAGTGTGCTTTAGCTGCGAATACATTGTTGCAATCATTGCGGACAAGAAACGCACACATGCGATTCTAGTACTGGCATGTGTGGATTGTTATGCTGTGCTGGGAACAGGAGTGATTGTTTGCATGCCTCCCTCCCTTTCTCTTTATTTCCTTCTTGCCTCTTCGCGTCTCCCTCCACCCTCCCCAGACGTAAAGTTAGCTAACCAGACTTCTGTTCACCTTGACCGTTCGTCTCTTCTTTCTCTCCTCTTCGTGAGAAGTTCCAAGTGAATGACAAATTTACATTTCCTGGCAGTCCATGGTATACAGTTCGCATGCCATGACTTTTGTGCTTCATATGTGGCTTTCACGTCATTTCAAAGTATTTGTTTGGCCCAGCCTACCCGCGCCTTTACGATATTCTGCAACCACCCCTTTATCTACGCCACTGACTCGGGTCACAACGTTAGCGCTTGCAGGTATCTAGGCACACCACTGGCCTGCTAAGTATCACAGGGTCATTGAGTAATATCCAAAACTCAACCTTGTTAAAAGTGAAGCCAGGAAAACACCTATATAAGTTCACATTCTACATATTCACGAAAATATGCGACATTTAATCACGCTAACAGCACCACACAATAATGATTTTTTAGCAAAAATTGTCCTTCATGGATCCGAACAAATGTGGGACGCTATACGCTGTCATTACTACTGCATTATTTTCCAGCAATATGAGTCACCTCACGCAGACTGAAATTTTCTCCCTTAGCGTTTGAGAAGACCTTGTGCGACTCTCATAATACCGTGAATTATTATTAAAAATCACAGTAGAAATTGAATGGTGTCGATTATTGTTATCAGTGCGCAAAAAGGTCAGTTATGGGGGCAAGGGTGCCTCGGCACTAGAGGCCCCAGAGTCTAAGCTCCGCCGTCGGAATATTTTTAACATATTTATTTATGTTTAAATATGTACAGGCGAACGTGTGCGCTGCATTTACGTCACTCGCGGGCCCGCGCGCGCGTGTGTAGGTGACCGATGTAGGTGACCGGTGACTGTGTAATTTGACCAACAGAGGAACATTGGAATGCATGCCATGAAGCTGATAATAACTATTCATCTGTTGTCAAAATTGCGAAAGCTAGTCGTGGTCTCCGAGTTTAGGTCCGGCAGCGCGCCGTTGCTCAGGCCGGTCCATTCGCACGGGGACAGCGTAATCACAGAAAGCGGTGTGACAGCCAGAAGAGCGTCGCTGATTGGACGCTAAGCTTGGGCTAAGGTTGCCATCCCACGGAATGTTAGAGTTGAAAAAAAAGATCACACAACGACCGGGCTAGAAACGCGAAGAGAAACGCGAGGCGCGTCGTGTCTCCCCTCTAGCGCCTGGCCGTGATTTCTGACGGGGCGAGCGAAGAACACGGTGTGACAGCCAGGCGAGCGTCACAGAGCTATTTTTGGTATGGATCACGTGTCGTTTGGATGGATGCTATGAGCGAGGCTTGGGCTAAGGCCGCCATATCGTGGTGTGTTGAGGCATTGACAAAATTACACTTATCCTCTTGTAAACACGCCGAATGGGACGGCCATAGCAACCAAGGTGTTCTCTGGTGGCAACGGCGCGTTGCCGGAGCTAATCTCGGAGAGCACGAGCTATTCAAACCTGGACACTCCTATTTAGAGTTGACTATAACAAGTCTTAATGCGATGACTAACCTGGAGTGCATCACACTTGACGCCAGCAATGTTCTATCTACGTATGCTACGTTGAATACTATCTGAAGACTCCTGGTTAAACGAACTAACAAAGACGCCACTGCTATACCATGTAGACCCTACTGTAGATTTTCTGCGAACATTAGAACTTACTGTATGTACGAATTGGACGCACTTTGGATGTCGCTTACACACCTCGTTTTCTCCACCGCTTGAAAAAGAAGACAGCTTTCTTACTGCTTATACAATGCCCACTAAATGACCAATGGCGAACTAATTTTCGAGATAAATTAAGTAATTTAGACACACGGGATTTCTATATTAAGGAAGCACTTGTTTCGCGGCCATGGCCCGCTGAACAGAGCAAGAAAACCCAAATGTGTTCAGCGGGCTATGACCGCGACCCATGTGCCTTGGCAGCTTTACGGAATCTTATGATATGCATATGCGCCGTAACTTCAGCGTGCAAATTTTATTATTTCCATATCTATTGTGCGTTTGATGCAAGGACTATATTTGTAAAACGGCATACATATTGTCACGTGTTTGTGACAGTGAAGAAAGCAATCGCAGCTGGTAAAGATGAAGCTCTTTGTTGGGCGAAGTTGTCTCCAGAAAACAATGACACTCAAAGTGCAATGATATCGGCGCACACAGTCGTCGAATAATCTGATCATCTCATCGACGGAACGCGTTGTCTTTTATGCATCCGTGAGCGAACGTTGCAGCGTTATCGCTGGTGTTCGCGAATAAATTTGACTATCCGCGTCCTGCGCGTAACCTTAACAATACAATTTCAAAAAATCACGAAGCTTCCCAAGCATCGCGGCGCGCCCTGCTCCGAGCGGTGCTAACAGTGCTTGTGGGTGGAGCCCGGACACTGTAAAGAAAGAAGGGCGCGTGTCAATATGTTTCGAAAATATGGTGCCTTTATCGAACTTTCGCATAAGTCCACGTTAATGTAATTAATTTTGATGCGTGTGCATAGTATAGGTCACTTCTCCCAAATTTATTTCTGTTTTTTTGTTCGTGTTTTTTTTTCGTTGATATTTTTGTAGACTTAGCGTGTTGTTGGTTATGGTTCATCATTCACTGCGCAACACTAGACACGGACGAAGAGGAGACCGAAACGACACGAGCGAAACTCACAAGTAGTTTATTAACCCTTTCCTTACCGAAGACGAGCTGGGCTCATCGACCATGAAACAAGCATCTGAGAGCACTGCAGTTAAGCTACCCTGACTCATTATGCTGTGTTATCTTTGGCTTCAACAGGATGATGCAGTAAAAAAATCACGCCATATCCACGAAGTGAATGATGATTGAGGAGCTGGCTCGGAGATAATCAGGTCAACTGTGAATGCTCCGTACAATTCCTGTACTGTCATATAAAGACGTCACACGTTGTTATAGTAGCTCTAGCGGCCATCGTCGTCTTCATCGACTGACTATTAATTATGGCGCGCACAGGCGCATGTGCATGCGCACGCTCCTCGTTCCTCGTGCTGCGGGCTGCGAGGAAAAGAAAACGAAAAAAACTCGGCAGATCCCACGCACTGTGGGAATCGATGTAATGCGAAGCAGCCAGCAAAGAGCCGCATACGTCGCCTTGTTTGTCCTTGAGCCAAATGAAATCATTCATGCCATGGAATCTAGTCCACCATATATCACATGTTTGCCATGCACGCATGCATGCACAATCTAGTGTACACTATGCCAATGAAACGCATATTCTGGTATATAAATGCATGACCTGTCGTTTATGTTCATCACGCACTCGTGTCATGCCATACCAATTTTGGTATATATCACGTTAAGAAAACGGCCGGAAGCGCACCATGACAGTGGCATGTAAATCATACCGTACATGACATGCATAACATGATTCGCATGTTAAGACCTCCCATTTATGTTCGTCATACAGTCACATCGCGCAATACCAATTTTGGTGTATATCAAAGGAGCGAAATGGCCGCGAATGCACCACGAGCGTGGCATGTAAGTCATGACATACATGGCATGCATGTCATAGTTTTCATGTTACCACCTGTTATTCATGTTCTTCATACAGTCACATCGCGCAATACCAATTTTGGTGTATGTCAAGCAAGCGAAACGGCACGAGTGCGTCATGAGCATGACATGCAAATCATGTCGTGCATGTCATGCATGTCATGATTTTCATGTTACCACGTCTCATTTACCTTCGTCATACAGTCGCTTCGCGCAATACCAATTTTGGTGTACATCGAGCTAGCGAAGCGGCCGCGAATGCATCATGAGCGTGGCAATTAAATCATGACATACATTACATGCATGTCATGGTTTTCATCTTACCAACTGGCATTCATGTTCTTCATGCAGTCACATCGCGCAATACCAATTTTGGCGTATATCAATCTACTGAAACTGCCGCTAGCGCATCATGAGCGTGGCACGTAAATCAGGTCGTACATGACTTGCATGTCATGATTTTCATGCTACCACGTCGCACTTACGTTCGTCATACTGTCGTGTCGCGTAACACCAATGTTGGTGTATATCACGCAAGCGAAACGGACGCGAATGCACCATGAGCGTGGCATGTAAATCATGACATACATGTCATGGATATCATGGTTTTCACGCTACCACCTGCTTTTCATGTTCTTCATAAAGTCACATCGCACAGTACCAATTTTGGTGTATATCAATCTAGCGAAACGGCCGCGAGTGCGCCATGAGCGTGGCATGTAAATCATGTCATACATGACATGCATATCATGATTTCTATGTTACCACGTGTCAGTTATGTTCATCATACAGAAATGTCTCGTCATACCAGTTTTCGTATGTATCCCTTCATTTAAACGGCCGCGAGCGCCCTGAGACCATGCCATGTAAATCATGCTGCACATGGCATGCGCGTCATGATTCGCATGTTAGGACCTGTCATTATGTTCGTCATGAACTCTTGTCACGCTGTACCAATTTTGGTATATATGAAATTAATGGAACGGCCGCAAGAGCCCAAAGGCCGTTGAATGTAAATCATGCTGTTCATGACATGCGTG